>NC_051847.1:3782038-3797023 GCF_002237135.1 Teleopsis dalmanni | reverse complement strand
TGAATGCACTGTGAAAAGTTGGGTCCTGATACGGGTCACTCTTTAAGTTGTAAGAAGCAAGTTCTTGTAGGCTCTCTGTTTTAGTTTTAAGAAGTACATGCTTTCTTTTATGTCTTCACTGTTATAGCTATATCGCTCAAGTATTTCCAATTGGTATTTCGTTGTAATTTTATTGGAGATAACAATCGATGTCGGTCCTGGCCCCAATAGGGTGATTAAAATATTAGATTTGTCGTCTCATCCATATATACATGAATATTGTACGTAGGTATAAATTTCTGACACCTATTTTTGTATATAACCTATATGATATCAATATTTTTTCGTTTTTTTTTTTAGACTCGAATTCCCACTGCGGAAACATAAATATAAAATTCAACTGAACAAATAAAATTGCCTCTATTCAGATAGCAAGAAAGAAGTAGACTTCTTTTTGAAAAGAAAAATAAATTCGAAGAAACAATGCGACTGGAAGTACGTCAATGGGACAATAAAACCCTTACTCGCACTCGCTGCTGTCAACGCAACCACAGAATGTTTGCGAACATAATAGGCACAAATCCACACACAAAGGAGCAAATTTGTAAGGCAACCTGTTGCCATCAAACACATATGAAAATAATAACCCACAAAAGCTGGAGTTTAGGCGAACCTTTTTGCCCTTAGACACAAAAATAAAATAATTTTTTTTATATGTATGAGTACAACAAAAACACTGTGTAAAGGACTATGAAAAAAAGTATGTGTGGCTGGCAACAACAGCTGCAGTTGTGTTGTGTGACGGAAGCGACAAAAGAAACCGAACTTGACAGCAGGAATTAGAGGAAAAAATTTGTACAAACATGAAAACTTTTCACATTTAACTGAAACACTAAAAAGCAATGACACACACACCAACTCATTACGACTAAAGTACACAAAAACACAAGGCGAGCACAGAACGACCCCAAACACAAATACACTCTCTGCTGGTGTAAACCAGAAAAAAGTGTGTAATGTAGCATTTCCACTATGCTTACCACTACTGCATAGTAAGGCTGCGTCGTGCCTGTACTTCAGCTGGTTAGAGTGGCCCGATAGTGTCTGGCAAGTGTCTACAGTTTCTTAACCTTTTTGTACATTTTTTTTTTAATTCTTATATTATTTTACGGACATTTGTTTTGACGTGTGCCAGGTTTTAGGGTAACAGTGCGGAAAATTTCTTACTGGATAATTGGCTTTAACAGGCAGTGTGTTTTATTACGTATGTCTCTCCTTTTTTTTACACCGTAAGTCAACTTCAGTTTTATATTTCGCTACTGGTCTTTATTCAAACCGGTGAGCATAAAAAATTCGATAGATACACAAGCTGACGAGCATCCACTTTATTCGCCGTGACCTTGACTTTAATCTAGTATTTGATACAAGCGTTTGGACCAGATTTACTTGTAAAATATTTTAATTTGAGTAGGCATTTTATTTAATAGTTACATACTTGACAATTGACATGTACTATGACAAAAAAGTGAGACAATATTCTATTAAGCATTTATTATAATAATGTTTAATGTGTTTTTGATAGAATTCAATATGTTGGACTGCTTTATAAACGTCAAAATGTACTGCCCTACCAATATTATGGCCTTTTTAAGTCGTGTATTTACGAACGTTATTTTATTGTTAAATTGAACGGGATAATTCAGGATACACATCTTACTTAGCAACAGCAAGACTAATTAGGTGGTAGAACCTAACTTGGCCTCAGCATAACTTTGTAAATATTACAAAACTCACGGAACTATTTACATCAATGGAGTAGAGTGCTCCATTGATGTTTCTTTTCTGTCAAAAATCATTAATCTAAGGTAATGTATATTGAAAAGAATAAGGACTTAGAACTCTGCGAATAGGTACTTAAATGAATGGAGTGTAAGACACACATTTCTTGGTAGTTAATAAATCTCAAGAATTTATTGAATTAAAAACGATTTCCATTTCTCCTACTAAAATATTCATTAATAACTGGTCAATGAAGTTGTAGCTGGTCACTGGTAGCACCAAGGGTTAGTAATGATTTTAAAGAATAACACTTGAAATATAATTTTCGTGAAAGTTCAACAATTTTTTTTATATATCGGGCTTAGTAATTAACTCCCACCTTTATGTAGCTTATATAGAAAAGTTAGTATATCCGAAGAACGGTCATTTTAAATCTATTTGGTGTATGTATGTACAAACGATAATAAGTCAATATGGTTGTGAATAAAAGGAAGAAATTCAAATGTAAAAACTGTGTCCACATAAATGAAAATAAAAGCAACAACAATACATACATGAATGCATTCAAATAAGTAAAAGAAAAAGTTTTCTTAAGATTTGTTTTTTTACTGTTTTTATTTGAACTTTTTTGTGCTGCATTAAGACGTGGGCCAAGCAGCAAGCACCAAGCACAAAGCGCCAAACTATACAAAGAATAAAGTAACAAAAAACGAAAACAACAACAAAAATGACAAACACTAG
Organism: Teleopsis dalmanni; assembly: GCF_002237135.1. NCBI lineage: Eukaryota > Metazoa > Arthropoda > Insecta > Diptera > Diopsidae > Teleopsis > Teleopsis dalmanni. The sequence continues at coordinate 3,794,524 of NC_051847.1, read as the reverse complement.
CTGTAACAGCGGCAGCATCGCAAACAAAAAACGAGGAGGAAGTGAATTAAGTAAGTAACGTAGAAGAGAAGTATAACGCCCGCCGTGATGGGTTTTTGTCATGCAGGCGCTAAGCATTGTTGTATTCTTTGCTGGCCGAAGTGAATTTTTTTTTGTTATTTTTTATAGGTTACTGGATTTCTTATAATGGCTTCATTTACAGCTGCAGTCAACGTTTCTGCTTTCTGCTTGCTTTGCTGTTGTTACTCTACAAGGCCGGGCCGGCGTTCTTAGCATACTTCCTCTGATTTGTTTATTGTTGATTTTTTTGTTCTCCACGTTTGTGCTTCCTTCATAAAGTTCCGAACCGTAGCAAGCTTACGTTTTTTTTTGTAGTGTTGATTGCAAAAACTTCAAGTGATGACGTTGAATCGTCGCATCATCACTTTACGTTACTTTTCGGCTACGTTTTTCGTTTTCACACTTTTCTGCGCTGCTATTATTTTCGTGCTCGTAGTTTGTATGTTGTCGGTGTCGTGCTAATAAAGCCGCTACTGCTGCTGCTGTGCTCTTGGTGTAATTGGGGGTATGACTTTGCTTACGTGTGAGGTGATTTACATTTGTGTGTGTGCTTTGTGTGTGCTTTCGTAGGCATTAAAAGATCTTCTCAGCTGTTGATTCATACGTAGCGGTCATTTATTTGTTGTTATTTCCATTTGAGAGCTTATCAGACAAAACTTTCAAAGAAAATTGCTTGAAATTATGGCTAACTATGAAGTATGGGCCAGCAATTGGTGGTATATAATGCCAAAATGATCGTAATTAATTCCTTTAATAATACATAAATGCAGAAGTAAGCAAAACCAAGTTATCAATCAAGACGTGTTTTGCAAAAGGACACTCTAAGCAATTTGTATTTAAAAAAAAACCAGAACATTTTTAAATTAGCGATGGTCATTTCCTCGGATAAAAATTTCTTTTGCGCCTAGGGTATCATAATTTTCCTCAATAGCAAATAAAGTTATGGCGTTTATAATCCCTCTCTCTTTGCTCTAATGTTTACCATTCTTCTCAATTTTTATTTTGTAGCATTGAAAAAAAAGCAGTTCTACTGGAACCTTTGAGATGACCAATGGTCATTTCCAACTTGGCAATGCCTGGGCGCCCAGAAGCATTTTTTCTTAAATTCTTTCAACTTTCAGTTTTTATAACTGTTTTCCCTTATCTGATTGCAAGTTCGCAATACCTCTTAACATTTCAAGTGGCCAGTACACACTGTTGACCACTGGACAATACTTTAGAAATTACATTACTTTAGAAATGACCAATGGTCATTTCCAACTCAGCAGTGCCTAGGAGCCCATACGCATTTTTTCTAAAATTCATTTAATTTGTAATTTTTATAACCACTTCCCACTATCTAATTACAAGGCATTTTAAAATTTAAAACAGCATAGCAAAATATTGACCACTGGCCATTTTTTCTGGCGTAAAATCAACTGAATGCCTGGGATCTCATAAAGCATATTTTTATATTTTTACAAATTATTTTTTTAACACAGCCCCGCTAACCCTAACCATGCCCACATAGTTCTTTTAGAGTCTAAAAATTAAATTCGTAATGACCAATGGTCAATTTCTTTCTCGTACAAATTATTTAGTTGCCTAGGAACTCATAAAGCATTTTTTTAAGTTAATCATTGACCAATACTTTTTTACGCATTACATCATTTCTTCCACTTACCTCATCTAAGACCACTATAAGCAAAACTATTGGAGTGGCCATCTAGCTAAAATGACCAGTGGTCAGTTTCTTCTCAATAAAAATGCTCAAACGCCTGGGATCTCATAACGCATTTTTTATCGCTTATAAAATTAAATTCTGACCAACTCATACAATTTTATGACAACCATTCCCATTTCCATTCTCATTCCAATTCTCACTCCACTCTATTTCATGACCTAAATAACAAAAGCAAACTAAATGAAAAGAGCCCCACAGGAAACATCTTGGCTCAAAAATTAACTTCAGCAAGATTTACTCATTTCAATTCAATGCAGTCCCTTCAATTTGCTCACACCCACCCATACAAATACTCATCCATCACCCAAACGAAGAAGAAAAAATTAAAAATGAGCAAAGATTTAATACGGATTCCATGGAAAATGTTGTAAAAATACTCTGCAGATATTCTCTACGCCTGGTAGCAGCAAGCAAAGGCATAAAAACAACCCCACTCTGGATGGAATTAGTAGCAAAAGGTCTGTCCATTCTTGCAGCTTTTAAAAAGGCATTAAACAAATGAACTCCTCACTTGTTTAAAGGTGTTTGTGTGTATCTGTGTGTGTATCTGGGTGAGTGGGTGTGTGGGTGTGTGCCAAAAGTGCCGTGAGCACAAACACTTCGCAGAGATTTTTTTCTTCTTTGGCAAATCTTTCGGTAACAATCATACTTTTTGGCATTTACAGATTTTTTGGAATTTTATTGCAACATTTTAAGGGCATTTTCCGGTTTAAATGTTTTAATTTTACAAGCTTTATCCTTTTGTTGATTATGTTGCAACAACAAAATGATGTGCACAAAAAAAGTGAAAGGATCTAACAAAGTGTTGACATTAAAATAATAATTTTAATTGCTTAAAATAACAACACTGCTTTTCTACTAACTTCGCCTGCTGCAACTCTGAGGGTTACCACACTGTTGCTGTGGGTTTACACAAACACACAAAGGGTAATTAACATTTTTTTCCTCCGTTATGGTTTTTTCCTATTTGTGCTATTTAGTGTTTGCTTCGTACTTGGCACACATGCTTAAAAGGATAAGCAGCTGAGGCTAAGTAATGCCCACGTAGCTGAAGAAGGCACTAGGAAGGTATAAGCCAGAAAAAAGGATGAACATTAATTTTTTTGCGGGTTTTTGCATTTGGCTGAACTTTGGGCAGCTTTACTCACTTCATTTCATTGCTCGGATGGACTGCTTAGAGAGGTTAACATGATTATACGTTTTTTTCGACCAATGTTTTATGAAGGCTCATTTTGTGGGTTGCCGAAGTGTTTTTTTCATTCTGAAGTTTTTTCTGTTGTTAAAATGTGTGTGGAAAGGTCTTTCAACACCTTTGGCTAGTGTGAATTAAGTGTTTCTGATTTCTACATCTCATGCCTACATCCTTAGGAATAAAAGGACTGTTAATTTTTTTTTTTTTGATTTAATTCATTCAAAATATGTTTGGATATTCCTTACATGCACACGCAATTTAGACTTGTACTGTGAGAAAATTTCTGAGTTCAAGTTAATTATTTTGAAATAAAGGTAATCCTAAGTAGTTTATATAAAATAACTTAGTTATTATTATTCATATTATGTGTTTTAATAGAACAAAAAATAAGTTTTGATACACCAAATAGTAAAGAATTAAAGCATTTTTTTATACTTCAAGATCAAGATTTGCTTTAACGATGATCCAATATCGATTCAATCTACGATACAAACAGTTATTTAACAATGATTCCGTATTGAAATTATTAGCAATCGATCAATAAAATCTTAAACATTTAATATTAGTAATTAAAAAGAATTATATAAAAAAACAGAACAGAAATAGGTCAATATCTTTGTTAAACTTTGGCAAAAAGTTTCTAGTTAATAATGAAGAGATCTTCGGAGATTAGAAGCATGCGCAGAGGCTAATACTAAAAACCTAAACTTCAACAATAGGAAAATACCGAAAATTAGATGAGGTGTTTTGGTTCCCTGATTCTCCAAGTATAACGATTTCAATATTTTATGTATTTTTAGGTAGGTTAGTTCATACCGTAGAACCAAAGGATCCATTTAGGGCTACAGGCCTAATAGCGGTTTGATTATTCAACTTGTACTAGAGAGTTTTTTAATTATAATGTGATTTATAGGAGATAAGAGAATAACATCTTTGATTTCATTGTAATGTATGCCTAAGTGAAATCTCAAATCGATTCTTCAACTGGCATTTGATCAGAAATCACAAAACATTGTTCTGGTCTGCCATAAAAACCTGTGGATGCAAACATTGCTGAGTTGAGGGATCACTGCAAAAGCTGATTTAGAGCTGAGAACCAACCCACACAGTGCTCAACTATGGTGCTCAACTAAATTTAATTAAAATGATCTAAACGTAATGCACTTAAGAAAAATCTGACAACACCGTAGATACATTTTTATGACGAACAAATGACGGATACATAAAACAACGTCGGAGCAGTAACACTTTCGGCGAGGAAGCCAAATAAACATTAAATACAATTAAACGCAACATCATTAACTGCAGTGGCGGTAATGTGACAGTGGCGGCAGCAACAACACGACGACTCCAGTAGCTGTGACGTTGGCGTCAAGTTGACGTAAGAAGCAAACAAGCATCTCGAAATGCAGAAATCTACTTAAGTGAATCATGAAAAAATGCATAATTATGCATTAAAAAGTATCTGCAGCTGCACAAATTGCAATTGCAATTGCAATTGCAATATTTCTGCTTCTGTTTCTGTTTCTGTTTCTCAGTGCATTTAGCGCATCACATGTCACCACTTTAATGCACCGAAAATTACTTCGTTGGCCTCCCCTGCCTCAGGTTGCAGGTTTTTGAAGCGCTTTTGTAGTAGGAAAAAGCTATTAAAATTCGGTTTTGATTCTCATGTTTTTCTTGTTTAGATGTAATTAACCTAATTAAAATAAAATATGTTTTCCCAAATGCGACTGTTTGAATTATGCCGGCCGAGCAAAGTCAAGCAAATTGTCTCATTTAAAAGGATTCGCCTTTGATGTGCCACGAATCGTAAAATCCGCAAATGTCACTAAATTTAGTATCTGCGTTTTTATGGCCACGTTTAATGTGAGTACATCGTTTGCTGAAGTGAACGGCAACGTTAGCGTAAGTACACCGGAGGCCAATAAAACTTTTCATTAATGAAATACTTGCAAGTTTTTCACAATTAATGAATTTAACATAAAAAGCATCTTTCAGCGTTTCAGAGTTTCTTTTTTCAATTTATTTGCTGTTTTCGACGAAACTCATTCAATTCAAAACGATTCATGAGATAATAAGGCGAAATACTAAGCATCATTATGAAGAACACTACATGAAGAAACTACCAAATGCCATAGAGTATATTGATAATGATATATTCAAGAAAACCATATAACTTTTTATATGGATTTTAATTATTTTATAGTTTAAAGCTAACAGTTTTTACTCCCATAAATTTGCATCTTTATTTGCTCATAATGATTTTAAGTATCTCATAGTTACGCTAAACTTAGCATTAACCACTAGCAAAAATAAGATTTCTATTTTATGTTTCTACCTCGTCACTTGTGACTCCTGGTAATAAATTTTACAAAGTATAGTAAAAAACGATAGTTAAAAATAAACAGTTAACCAAAAGTGAAATACTTAGAAAGCAAAGATTGATTTTGCATTCAAAATTCTCGTGACAGATATATGTTTATTCCTGTACAGTTATCATTACTTATAAATCATTTCTTTAAGTATTAATCATAATGATATATTTTGATAATTATAAGCAATCGCACATAATAATCAATTACATAGATAATCGTTATAACATTAGATAATCAATCTTAGAACGACTACTTATTTAGTTTTAGGTTTTCTATTAACAGTTTTTCTACTATTACATAGATTATCATCGTTACGTGAGAAATCCACTAAAGTCGTTACCTGACTACAAAACTAAAGCTTTAATCATCAAGTGGAAAGAAATCTTTTACAATATAACTATGTTAGTGATCAGGACCTAGTCTATACTATTGTCTGGTACTTCATTCATGGTTTTGTTAGTCATTTTGTGTCACGGAATAATTAAACATGGATTATGTAGAGCTCGAAACTTTTGGAGAAAGGCCTAAATTTTAGCACACTTAATACAAACTACGCATATTTCAATTTCTTTAATTAGGCGTATTATGTAAAACAACCATTTGTAATATTAGGCGTATTTAATGTTTTTTAAAACAAGGACAAGCTTCTATCTTTTTATACTGGTCTATTTTAAATAGAGCAAATATTCGTTTCCGCAAGATGTACCTATGTAAATAAATATATAAATAGTATATATATTGTTCATCAACGTGACAAGTAGTAATCATAAACCTACGTAGTGAACTATGATTTAGTCACTCATCTGTATGATTATTTATTTGACTGCCTACCTGTTTCCCTGAGTGATTGTTTCTATCAAAGTGTCTATTTTTCTGTCTATACATTTGTCTGTCTACCTGTTCTGTATCTATTTATCTACCCGTCTATCCTTGTCTATTTATTTATATCTGTAGTAAGTGAACTACCATCAATATTAAAAATAATTTACTAAGATGTGCTTCTATTTTTATAAATCAACATACAATATTTTAAAATTTTTTTCAAAAACTACATTAGAAAATATGAGTTAAAATCTGAATAGAAATCTACTCGGCATTAAAAATGTCTCCTAAAAATTTCTCACAAAAATTATATGCTGAATACAGGCGATATAAAGAAAAGTATGATGAAATAATAGTAGAAAAAACAACAATTTACAATGATTAAGCTATTATATAGCTGTTGTTTATGCGTTCGCTCTTAGTGATAGAACAGTAAGTGCAATGGACCTTTATATATAAATACTATATATTGTGATAATTCTAAATTTTTGAATTTACACTAAATTTGTGTGTTAACATGCGGTCTACGGTGCAAATTGGACAGGGTTTAATTTCTAACACTTCCACTTCAAAAACTAATAATGAATAATTGAACCAATAGATCTTTTCAAAGACTAGTAATGATGGAAATTTGACAGTCTAACAGCAAAAATGCGGTCAGCCTTATAGCTTTCTGGATTAATAATTTAACAAAATCTTCGAATTTTAAAATTTTCTCTCATAGGTTATAATAATGTTTGATAAAAATAATTTTTATAATTATTTTTAGGTTTTTTCTGCTTTTTCTGCTTTAACATACTACCGACCTCTAACGCTTCCATGGATCTCTTCAAGGATGGTTCTACTCTCATGTACCTTGTTTCGATATATTTAAATGTGAACAAAACCGCAAACTAATGAAATCAAAATAGTTTAATTAGCATTTGAACGCAAATGAAACGCTTAAATGCATCCATAATGGCCTACACAACCGGGAAACTGATAACGAACACGCCATCTTGCGCCGCTTTTGCCAACGGAACGGAACAGAACGACTAAATTGAAACAAAATGACGGCATAATCGTCATAAGGCAATCGCGAGCGAAAGTTAAGAATTTTAATTGAAGTCAAGCAGCAAAAATGTATAAAAATAATTAAAAAAAAAATAAAAAAATTAATTAAGAAAAAACTAAGTAATACTTTGTTGTAGCTGTTGTTGTTGTTGTTGTTGTTGTAATTGTTATAATGATTACAATTGTTAATTCAGAAAATCGTAAGACCAAATTCTAATATTAAACATAAAAATGCAAAGCATATAAATTGTTTAATTGCTAATTAAGAGAAATTAAAACGAAAATAAAATTAAGTGGAACACGCTAACGGCCACATTCTCCGCTGGACAATTTCGCATTAAATTTATTTTTAATTATAATACTCAAAAAAAAAAAAAAAAAAAATAGTTGAAATAATAATAAAGCATCGCGCACACGAAAAATGTATCTAATTCTGTGATATCTTGAAATGAAAGTTGTCGAGTGGGGGGAATCGACCTGATAATTTTTATAATGTTGCTGATAATTTGCTGTTGCTGCTGCTATTACTGGTGCTGGTGCCTGTGCCTGTGGCTGTGCCTCTGCCTGTGCTTATGATGCGATATGTCCACAACGATACTAAGTCATTTGGACACATGTGACATTTGTTAATTGAAATGATGTGCCATGTTGATAATTCATTATTGTTCATTAGAGTGTGATACTGCGCTTATGTTCCCGAACCTCTAGCGTTCGTATTCAGCGCTCAACACTCAGCATTTTGTATTCAGCGTTCAGTACTCAGCGTTCAGTACTCAGCGTCCAGCGATCAGCATTGAACATTTTAATGCGTGGGTTGACATTTGAAAACGATCGCTCTGTAAATCGTTAAACATGCAATTAAAATTAAAACAAAATGTGATAATTAAAAGAATTCAAACAATGTTAATACGAAAGCAGTAAAAAAGTAATTAATTAAGGAAATTAAAAGTTGCCTATTAAAAGGTTAATGAATTTTACTCAACTTAGCATGTAACGACGACTGTTTGATGTTTAGAACAAAATTACAAAATTTTTATCTTTTATAATAAAAAAAAACCCAGTTACTGCCACGAATGAAGTGAATGGCACATAAATACTACCCGAAACTATTATTCATGACGAAATAGTCCTTTAAAATGATGCTTAAGTATGAAACGACGCCTTACATATTGCAACAGAGAGACTATAAACTTTCATTACTTTTAATAGAAAATCAAAGCTAAATAAATGAAGAAAACAGGCATTATGTGCCTTGTAGCGGATTGACTACAGATTCTCTAATCCCAATCACATGATATGAATATGGATGTTCAATAATATAGAAAGCTAAAACAGATTTATAGGTTATGTGCTACAAACGTACATAGGTATATGTATTCGCCTAGAAGCTTTGTTGTAATATTAATATAAACTTACATAAGATTTTTTTTGGATTTTCATCATCATTCTTGCAATTTGAATGTCCAATTAATCAGAATTGACCCCATCAAAGGACCAAGATATGTTGCATAAACCAATGCCATAACAGCCACAACTCTGTCACTTGTATTATTTGTTCTCTTTGTCATGCGATTTAAACGAATTTAACTTGCTTAATCTTAAGCTTGAAGGTTTCTCCTAACTACCCTTCAATTATTAGTTGAAAGTATCTGGTTGAAATCACGTTTTATGTCATCACCTCTTATGTTAAGAAAGTAATTTGCCTGCTAATAGATAGACAATGGTAAATTCCTTAATTATAAAATTTCTATCGTCTTCCAAAGAAGAGGAGTATCTGTTTGAATTCAAGTTTCAAACATAGATATACCTTAAAATTGAAGCCGATTTTCTAGCTAGTAGGGAAGATCAACAATTTTCTCGTCCTGTACATAAAAAATATATATAATGTTGATTATTTCCAACATATACTTCACAAACATCGTGATAAACACAACATACTCTTTATTCACAATACTGTGTCTAACTAGTTTAAATTAGTACACACTGACTGTCACTAGTAGACGTTCGAGCACTTACCGATACCCGTTTAAATTGTAATTAAGGGAATCATCGTGACTAAATCAAAAAGGATAAAAGGAAAGCATTTTGTGGACGTACATGGAAACTGTTTAAAGTGCTCATATCGACATCTTAAAGGATTGTCATTTGAAACACAATAACTTCATTATTTCAATAGAGGATATATCTAACCGACGTATGTAATTACCCTTTGATAGTATTACCGTAAAAACAGACTTCACATGATAATATATAATACACAGAATATGTACTATATATAAATTACAACATACATATAGGACATTCATTAAAGGACATCAATTTGCGGTTCCGTAAATACAACACACTATTGATAGAGAGTTCAAACAAAATTTTATGTCAGTATACTATCTCTGAGAACGAAAATAGTTTGTGGCGTTTACCGCTCGACCCTATATATCCTTCACATCTATATCTTCATGTAGCTGTACTGATCCGCATGGACAATTTGTGTAATCTGAACGTAAGTTTCAAAAAAGTATGATCCCAACACATTTTTAGACTAAATGATACACTATGTAGTAACTTTTTGTGAGTACAATGTTTGTTTAATAGTTACTTATAGATTTCTAGTGTTCCAGATAAGACAATTTTCTTTGTTGGCATATCTAATAATTGAAAACTGTCGCCTATCACTGAAGAAAATTCAATGCGACATCGAATTACCGTTTTGTCGTAATTTATTGCAATATCAATATATTCAACAGCAGTTAATGATATATACTGTAAAATAACAAACATAGAGCTGAACATATAATGCCTTGACTGTTAATAATAACAAGACTGTGAAAACAATTTAATACATGATATATCACTGAATCAGACTTACTAAATGGATTAAACTATTTTTAAATAATATGTATTTGCAAGCTAAAAGATCACCTTAATTCGGAGTATTTAATCTAAACACTTAACAGAAAACTATAATTATTGCGATTAATAAAATTTATTTAAGTATATTGTTCTGATCTGATTAGAAACGGTCAATTTTAATTTTTAACCTTTACGCTCTCCAGATTACAGAGTTGTTAATTATATTAGAGTCCAGAAGAGTGAACTCACTCTCCACCTCTCAAGACAATTAATGTGCAATACTTATATTATAAATTGCATGATTAAATGTAAAATTTTAATACAAAGTAATTATATTGGCAACAAATAGTAATTGGAATATTGTTTGTTTGGCTCTCCAGCGGTACGAGTGCGGGCCCCATACCTACAATGTATGCAAACTAGGCTCATTATTTCACAGATAATTACCAGCAATTTTATTCGATTACGCAAACCAAAAGCGCTGCTAAGCAAATTCATAATTTGATTAATATTTAATTTAATTATTTTCATATTTTCTTTATTATTTTTATATACTCATAATAATGTACTTTGTGTGATTAATTGCAATTTATTTAGTTTTTTATTTTGTATTATTTTTGATTTCAAACAATCTTCAATGCAATATGATTACAATTTCGAATAAATTTACTAAATTGATTTAGAAATTAATTTTAATTTATATTTATTAATATTCTTTCATAACGAGTGTCAGCATTACATCACATTTGTTTATTAATACAGTGCAAAAAAAAGAAATAAATATTAAAAAAATTAAATAAAAAATTATAATAATAATAGTGGCAAGCAATGCAGCAACAATAAATATGAACAATAATAATATCATTAGCAGCATTGGCAATGATCACATACATCATAAGTGTTTGAGCAAATGTATCATTTTGATATAATCACAGCGATGTAGACAACCTGATACCCCGATACCCCGATACTCCGATAGCCCGAGCGACGGACAGACGTGCCATGTATCTGTGTCTGTATCTGTATCTGTATCTGAGCTTCTATTATCAATTTCGTACTAAAAAAGTAGCGTACTTAAAAGCAAAACTCACTGACATAATACACGCGAATTAAGCTTTTAACCCCTTGGCACAATTTGGCATAATTTTCATGTCATTCAAAGCGTACAATAGGTGCACTTATCAGCCGATTTGGTGTCACTGATTGCCGGCTGAGGGGGTGCGCAATGGGCAGATACTCTAGCTTTGGTGGCTTGGCTGCGAAATCAGCAATTGCCATGAAATCAACTAAATTAGTTGCATTTCATATGAAAAGTTAATTTATAAAAAATAAAAATTCAATTACAGAAATGAGGTGTGCAATGTGCTATAAAAGCACAAAACTTAAAAAATAATATTTCAAAAACAAAAAAAAAAAATAAATAAAATTCAATTAAATTAATAATATAAGTACATTACTTACTATGTATATATAGTACGTATAGTACTATAGTATACTTAAAGTGCAAGAAATAATTAATTTTAAACTTCAAGACCCCATAAAATTCATATCGCAAACACTCGTAAGTCATAAAAATTTCAACAATTTATTAACATATGTCGTTCTCAGCAATAAATTTATGAAGTGCAAATTGGAGGGTTAAAGGGAGTTCCTGCACCTTGATAAGCAGTTAATTTGATTTCATTGTATATAAGTATCAGCATATAAGTATCTAAACGGACGATAGAGACCGCTTAAGCCGCAATTAGCTTCGAAGTTGACTTGTAATTAAGCAATTGTTACTTGTAACCAAGTATCTTACTTACTTATTTAGATACTCAGATACTCGTACTTAACCGCATGTGAATATGTTTAAACTTTTCAGTTACATTTTTAGTTGCATATGAATTTTGTTGTTTTACGCCTGTAATTAATATAATTAGCAGCATTAACTATAATTAATGCAAAGATTTATGACTTTTTATTAACGTTTTCGTTGCAGTTGCATTTTCGCTTCTATTTTTATATATAATTTTCATATCAATTCTAACATAAACAATTGCATTTCAAAACTTTAATTGCAACAAAATATTTGCTAAATTAATTTCATTTGCTTTTAATTACATTTACATTTTATAAATTTCATTATTTCCGAGGTTAGTTTAATTAATTTTAATTTTTTTTATTGCAATACTAACAAATAATTATGGAATTACAAGTTTTGCTTTATTATAAAAAACAACACAAAACAAAAAAAATACATTAATAAATTATATGGATGGATTTATGGAAGGAAATACGAGCTACTAGTAAACACACTCGATACAATCTAATATCTGTAATAGATTGTTGTAGTTCCACAGATACTTACTAAATATACATATTAATATGTGATGTTAAATGGCTACATTAAGAACCAATTCAAACAG
>NC_051847.1:3749355-3781938 GCF_002237135.1 Teleopsis dalmanni | reverse complement strand
ACGGGACGAACTTAGTTTTTAGTCTTTAGATTTTCTTGCGAAGAGTGTGGTAGTAAAAAGTTGAAAAATCGTTAATTGAGGTCAGCAGAAAGGTATCTGCAAACTAACTAACTCACTCACCTGACTTAAAAAACTAAACTGAAGGGTGTTCAGATTTTTCAATAAGATGGATGGTTTTATATATAAACATATAATGACCTAAGTCCATATTATTTCTCGATGAACTCCTAAAAACAACAGATTGAACTGCCTTCACACTTGGCTAAAGGGTTTTACAATCCATAACTTGTACATTTGAGATGAGATCAGTATGGGTCTGCCTTATTCAAAATCACTTCCATATAGAACGGTCTATATTCGAAGTTAGATAATTCAGGATACGGGAATATATTCGATTTACTATACTTTTCCTTTTTTAGGTGTAAAGACGCTATTCGAACGGTTTACAACCCCTTCACCTTTAACCACATTTACACTTTTGGCAAAATATTTTTACTAAGAGAAAATACAACAACAAAAACGCTTAGTTAAATTAAAACCAAGCAGAACAATAACAATGCATGGCAAGCAAAGCAAAGCAAACGCAAAATAATTATAGCAACAAAATATCGCAAGTAAGAAGTCAAAAGTCAAGCAACCGCTACCACCATTTACACAGGGCAACCAGCAGCAACAACACCAACAACGGTGCCAACGCTGCTAACACAACAATAACATTACGCCAACTCGGAACATTGAAAAAACTCAAAATCAAAAGCAAAACAAGACAAAACAAAACAAAGTAAAAACAATAATAAAAATGAATAAGAAGATAGAAAAAATTTTAAACGCCCGCCAAACGGAAGTGGCGCTCATAATATATTACATACAAATATACAAACACACTCAAACATACCTTCATGCAACAAAATATAATTTCGAATGTCACATGCGCTCTAACGCCCTCATTATATGCATAATTACTGCAGTCACTCTCTCACAAACAGCAAGCAAATGTTTCGTTAAGCTTATATTTCTCCTACATCATAGCGCTCTACCTTATTTCACGGATTTGCCGTTGTTTTTCAAATTTACTTGGATATTTTGAAGCTGCTAGGCAGCGACGCTTAACAGCAGTCGGCAGCATGTTGATAGTAGCTGTGTGCTTATGCTATGTGTAAACGCTCTCCAAGGTGTGACGTCATGAAAACATACTCCTTTTGCAAGTATGTCTCTCTTTTACATATTATCATGAAAACAACAAATTGAATCGACTCCCCTCATGCAATCGTTAATAAGTTTATTCGTGCTCGTTTATTTGCTCGTGTTGCTTATTCGTTTCATAGCAGTTGGTTGTGCTGTGTTGTTGTTGTTGTTGCTGGTTCTTTTGGTTTTGTTTTTGTTTTTGTTTTGTTCGCTTCTTAATAAGTTTTGTGTTTTTATTTTTGGGGGTCCCAATGCTGTTTTGCCTTATTCTGCATTTAAGTTAGTCTGTTGACGACGCTTTGCCTGTACGGGTGAATTGCATGCGTTGCTCATTGCGTATCATAGCCGGCGTGTTAAGCTTCAGAATTATTTTGTTTGATTTATTTTTAAATTGAAAATACAGTAGTAAATACTGAATAAATTTGTGTTGTTCTTTTAGATTTTTTTAAAATATTATTAATTAAGAAAACTTGTATGGAAAATATCTCATATTAGTAGCATCGCAATTAATTAATTAAAATTAATTGTGCAAGTGGCATAGAAATCACTTATAAACAAATGAAAATTTAATACCCAAGTTGCCGTTCGAATTATTGTTTTTGTTTTGTTTCTGATTGGAAAAAGTGCAAAGAGCAGAACTTCAGAAATGCAGAAGTGCAGGTGCGAGAAGAAGTACTGAATTAAATTTATTAACTAAATAATTATCAAATCTGCAAGATCATAAATTGCTTAACACTCAATAAATAAGTGCAACGCTGTTATCTGCGAAACACTAAGAGTGACACAAAACACTCCGTGAAACACTCAGAAAAAACACAAGTGCAAATTTTAATGAAATTCTAATTATAATTCAATTAATTAACAAACAGTGGTTAAAGTGCATTTTTCTTAAATATTTGCGGTCACAAATTTTTTATGCAATTAAACCGAAAAGTGCAACAGCAGTGCAAGTTCTAACCTTTGTAATTTATTCAAACTAAAACGGTAATTATGAATATTTATTTTTTTTTATAACAATTAAACAAATTTAAATTGTTTATAAACTACAATTAAATAATTAAAATAATTTAAAAATTTTAAAAGTTCGGTCAAATCGAATTTATTTATTTTTTGTTATATTTTTCATTGAAATATTAAATTATGGATTATTAAGTAAGTTTAATTTTTTTCATAATTTTTTACATAATAATTTATATCAAGTTTCTGTGGAAACTTGAAATTATATTATTAATTTTATCAGTAAATAGACAATTTTGCTTAGTGCGATATTTTAACGCATTTAGGCGCTGAAATGTTCATTCAAAAGCGGCCCGCGCTGAGCGATCGGCAAACCTAATGTCGTAAATTTTACTGAACCGTACTGTCGTTTTCCCTCAATTTGTCCATTTTGATTAGTTATAATAGTAAGAATAAATAATAATTAATACTAAATTTATTTCATGTTCAAAGAAATGATTATTATCTTCTCAATTTGAAAAAATCAAATTTTTTTACCACTTTTTTTATTTTAAAAATTATACAAATTATTTACATTATTATTAAACATTTATTATTGAAATATATTATTTAATTATCATAAAAATCATTTTCATTATTAATAAATTATAGTATTTTTGTTTGCAATTCTTTCACATATATAAGCTCATATAAATTATTAACATTATTAATAAATATTTATTATTTAAATATCATAAAAATCATTTTTATTATTAATAAAACATAATATTTTTTTTTACAATTCCTTCACATATATAAGTTGATATAAATTATTATTAAATATTTATGTATATTTTAAATTCATTATTTTTAAAGAATTCCTAAATTAAAATAAAAAAAAGTTAAACAAAATTTTTTAACTTATAATTATACTTATAAATTTATTTTAACATATATTTTTAACTTATATAGTTAGCTCAAGGGAAAAAACATATTTTATCTCAACGGCCAGATTAAATTAAATTATATTAAACTACATTGTATATCAAGTTATGGGTATCCATTACTATATCATAAGCATATATTTATATATATAATTAATTAAATATACAACTACTGTTGTAGTCCATTCACAAAACCATGTGTCTTCACAAAGTAAAGTTGTTCTGGATAAGCTAATTAAAAACTAATATTTATTAACAATTTTAATCTGTAAAAAAATCAATAAAATCTATATTTGCCACTCATCGAAAGTCCTAATTATATCCATGAGACCAAGTTATAATTTTAAATATCACATAATCTCCAGTTTTTTAATAATTTTCACAATAAAACCTATATAAATAGGTTTTTTGAAAATATGTGTTTAAATATGTGTAGATATGTACATATATCGTATATTATAAATTTTTTTATGTATATATAAATGTTTTCAAAAATTAACAATTAAATATATAAAATTAAAAATAAAAGATATATTATTTATTTCTTATAATTATTTAAATATCCGCTCTATATAATTTATATTTTATAATACACAGGATTCTGAACAATATGTTAATTATTTTTAAATAAAAATTATATTTGATAAGTTTTAATTATTAAATTATTTACTTAAATTCCTTTATAGTATGTGTGTGATAATATAAATGCAATTATTTTATTAAATTTAATACATATATTAATATAATTAAATTCAAGTCTCTGATAGACGGCAGAAGCCTTTGTAATACCACAAAATATTAGATTTAATAAACAATTACGTATTTAAACAAAAATTATTTAAAATGTTTGTGTGTGTGTGAATATAATATAAATTATATTATAATAATATAATACAAAATTATAGTAAAATAATATCATTTTTATGTGGCAGTTAGTCTATAGCAATCGATCGGTTCACTTAGAACTTATGAGTTTATTGTTTATAAAGTATTGTTACTACATATTACTACTATAATTTATCTACTTATGAAAAACTTAGAATTCTTGTTGTCATATTAGTAATTATCACTTAACAATATACCTATTTGATATGATCTGCATGGGTCTTATCGGCAGCCCCAGTAGTCTAAGGGTTGGCAACTTTAATCATTGCTACGGACGTTCAAGTTTAAGATCCACTGAGGAAAATAAATTCTATAAAAGTCAAATAGTGAAAGCAATTCTATAAAAGGCAATTATTATTATCTGCCATCTACCAACTTACGATTTCTGATTATTTTTGGTCCAAGAAAAAAATAAGTAAATATTTTTTAACTTTTTATTCATAGCATATTTAATATAAATTTAAGATTTCATTAATTTTTTAATTTCGTATTCGCCCCGCAAAATTAAACTTAGAAATATACCTATATATCCTATATGTTATCGTTAAATCTGTTCATTCAATTTATAAACTAAAATAACTTATCGATTATATGTGAAAAAAGAAAAAAATTAAATATTTTTAAAATAACTAAAAATTATGTTAAAATTATATGGTAAAATTATATTTATTTTTCAGTGAAGTGAACTGCAAAAAACTTGATGAAGAAAAAGTTTTTATTTGTATTTTAAACATTTTTTTGTTTTAAAAAATGTAACTTAAAATTTAGTAAAATTATATATTAAAATATTTTTTTTTGTTGTATTCCTGTTTATTTCAACATATCCTTAATTTCATTTTATTTGAATATAAAGCTATTTTCTATTTTTGTTCAATTTTTTTTATATACAATAAATATAAAATTTAATTTAAGTTATATTCAATTATATATGAAAATAAATAAATAAAAAAAATATATTAAAATATATTACTATTTTACACTCTTCAACATTGATAATTATATAGAACATAGTTTACTTCAGTTATATTTTTATATTAAAACAAATATTAAATTTTTATATAAAAAATTATTACGTATTTCATATAATTTTTTTTAATATTAAATTAGAAGTTTTTTAATGGAAGAGGGAAATTATTTCTTTTTTACTAATTAACAGTTTATAAAAAAAACTTACCACATTGCAGTAACATATAATATTTATAATAATTATTATTGTTATTAAATTAATATTAATATTTAAATTTTTCATTTACTTAATATATTTTAGACTTTGTTATTATATACTTCTTTCATAAGATACTTTTTGAATTTTAGAATTTTAAGCTAAATTAATATTTAATTTTAGCTAAATTATTTATCCGAATCAACGCTCTTAACAAAAATATTAGACTCATATATATAAAAATGTATTTATGTATAATATTTACAATTAATATCGAAATTAAAAGATTTTTATTGTTTATATTCTTATATTGATACTATATATTTATATTATTTTATTATTACTATTTAAATAATTCAATCTTATATATGAAATATGAATGCATACTAGAATCTTATTTTTATCTGAAAAAATTTATTAAATTATCATCTCATGACTTCATTTATTATTGAATAATTTTGTCTAATATATTCAACTAATAAATTAAATGACTTTCGTTTCCTAATATTTATTAATTTATTATAAATTATTATTATAACGCAATTACAATTTTAAATTGTTATTAATTAGTTTGATAATTAATATAAAAATATATTAATTTTATAGTCTATTGTACCATCAAATAATTTAATTACAAAATAAAAGTGTATCATTTATTATTTAATTTTGTAATAAAAATATTATTTTTTAAAATTAAAGCAAATTACGCCGAAATACGTTAATTTATTTATGTTTTTTACAAACTGTTGACCCCTTTAAAAAATAATTAAATGTTCAATATTAAATATTTATTGAGAATTATAAATATATATTTCACATACGATATTTAAATAAAAATTTAATGAAAATAATTATTTTAAAAATATATTATATATACATTAAAAAAAATTAATTCTCGTGTCGAATAATAGTGCAAGAATATTTATTTTATATTAGATAAGTCTATATACGAGTATTTAAAATTATAAAATTAGTTATGATTTCAACGTAAATGAAGTAATTATATTCTTTAATATTAAATGTATATATATATCTTATTGAAATTGGTGTACCATATCTATTTTTCCGATCAAACGATTTATCATTATTATAAAATTTTAAATATTTTTATTAATAGATAATATTAGATACTAAATAAATTTAATAAACGCATGCTAATAATAATAGTTTATGAAAATCTTAATAAATCTAATAATAATTTAAATAGAAAATTTGAAACATGCTATGTTATATATACTATATATATTATTCATTCTCGTATCGGTATTTTTTAGTGTGATCCATCGCAATCCCGTTGTCGTGTGACTAGTAGTCATTTATGATATATGCTTTTATCAAAAGTTTATCAAAGTCCATGCACGATTGTTGATTTTATATAAAATTTTGAAAGAAATGACTTTCTGAAAATTTAATAAAGGTACAGCAATGGTTTGCCCTCTCCATGATGAATCTGAAATCCTTATTCTTTAAACACTACTCATAGTCAGTAATAATTGTGGTATTATTGGTGGTTCAATCCATCATTCATCATTCAAACAATTGTTATCTTTTACTATTCTGTTTAATCAATCGATTTATAAGTGCCGAAGTCATTATCTCGTTTGATGTCGCTGTAACGCATTTCGAACATTTTTTTGCTCCCTGGATGCCACTTTATTCATTGGTCTGTTTCGTTAATACTAAATACATCTTCGAATTTAACTCGTCCATAATTATTTGGTAATCAGTTGGTAGTTTAATGAAGCTACAAGTACTGAGGTCTTTAAAAATAGGGACCATTAAGACACATCCACAATTTTTGATAAAGTTGTTGTTTTAAGTTGTCTATCGTGTTGTATAATTACCGCTCACATTTCTCACATTCGGACAAAACTATCTACAATTAACACATTATACTAACATTATGTTAAACGAGACTCTGTTTCACAAGAGGATAGATTGTATGTATCATTGTTGCAAGTTGAGTTCGTTCGGTTGGGTGGAAATCAAAATGTTTAGTTTTTCGGTGGGCGGAGTTTCCCATGGAGAGAAGCAGAGCGTTGTACTGCAACTAATGAACATGTGTACCTGGCATTATCATTTTAATTGTTAGCAGCACATATTTTGCTCACTTCAGATGATATATTAACACTTTCTTCAATACATTTGAAGTGCTTTAGTTCCATCTCTGGTGATTTTAAGACCAACTGATATTGCTCATGCCGCCAGTTGATTTGTTTTGAACTTTTTGCAAATGATTATGTATGACAGTAGACATTAGTAGATAGATGGCAAAAACAAACCCAATTTCTTGATTCACTTTGCAAGAATCGAGTTTAATATGTCCTTTAATATGTGCCTGTAAGTAGATGTGAACTGCAAAGTCAAAATCATCTTTCTTCCTTTGCGGGTTTCTCTTATGGTATTGTCTAGAACTAATTTGTGTAAGATTAATATATAGATGCCTGTATATGTTTTATATTACGAGTACAATTATTCGAGAGTAACAAATTTGTTACTAATAAATATAGTATAAAAAAATGTTTCATCAACCTGAAATGAACTCTTCACTTCAGTTCTGTATTCATCAGTAAAGTGCTATATAATAAATAGTATTGTTAATAGTTAAATTACTGTTTGAATTGGTTCTTAATGTAGCCATTTAACATCACATATTAATATGTATATTTAGTAAGTATCTGTGGAACTACAACAATCTATTATAGATATTAGATTGTATCGAGTGTGTTTACTAGTAGCTCGTATTTCCTTCCATAAATCCATCCATATAATTTATTAATGTATTTTTTTTTGTTTTGTGTTGTTTTTTATAATAAAGCAAAACTTGTAATTCCATAATTATTTGTTAGTATTGCAATAAAAAAAATTAAAATTAATTAAACTAACCTCGGAAATAATGAAATTTATAAAATGTAAATGTAATTAAAAGCAAATGAAATTAATTTAGCAAATATTTTGTTGCAATTAAAGTTTTGAAATGCAATTGTTTATGTTAGAATTGATATGAAAATTATATATAAAAATAGAAGCGAAAATGCAACTGCAACGAAAACGTTAATAAAAAGTCATAAATCTTTGCATTAATTATAGTTAATGCTGCTAATTATATTAATTACAGGCGTAAAACAACAAAATTCATATGCAACTAAAAATGTAACTGAAAAGTTTAAACATATTCACATGCGGTTAAGTACGAGTATCTGAGTATCTGAGTATCTAAGTATCTGAGTATCTAAATAAGTAAGTAAGATACTTGGTTACAAGTAACAATTGCTTAATTACAAGTCAACTTCGAAGCTAATTGCGGCTTAAGCGGTCTCTATCGTCCGTTTAGATACTTATATGCTGATACTTATATACAATGAAATCAAATTAACTGCTTATCAAGGTGCAGGAACTCCCTTTAACCCTCCAATTTGCACTTCATAAATTTATTGCTGAGAACGACATATGTTAATAAATTGTTGAAATTTTTATGACTTACGAGTGTTTGCGATATGAATTTTATGGGGTCTTGAAGTTTAAAATTAATTATTTCTTGCACTTTAAGTATACTATAGTACTATACGTACTATATATACATAGTAAGTAATGTACTTATATTATTAATTTAATTGAATTTTATTTATTTTTTTTTTTTGTTTTTGAAATATTATTTTTTAAGTTTTGTGCTTTTATAGCACATTGCACACCTCATTTCTGTAATTGAATTTTTATTTTTTATAAATTAACTTTTCATATGAAATGCAACTAATTTAGTTGATTTCATGGCAATTGCTGATTTCGCAGCCAAGCCACCAAAGCTAGAGTATCTGCCCATTGCGCACCCCCTCAGCCGGCAATCAGTGACACCAAATCGGCTGATAAGTGCACCTATTGTACGCTTTGAATGACATGAAAATTATGCCAAATTGTGCCAAGGGGTTAAAAGCTTAATTCGCGTGTATTATGTCAGTGAGTTTTGCTTTTAAGTACGCTACTTTTTTAGTACGAAATTGATAATAGAAGCTCAGATATAGATACAGATACAGACACTGATACATGGCACGTCTGTCCGTCGCTCGGGCTATCGGAGTATCGGGGTATCGGGGTATCAGGTTGTCTACATCGCTGTGATTATATCAAAATGATACATTTGCTCAAACACTTATGATGTATGTGATCATTGCCAATGCTGCTAATGATATTATTATTGTTCATATTTATTGTTGCTGCATTGCTTGCCACTATTATTATTATAATTTTTTATTTAATTTTTTTAATATTTCTTTCTTTTTTTGCACTGTATTAATAAACAAATGTGATGTAATGCTGACACTCGTTATGAAAGAATATTAATAAATATAAATTAAAATTAATTTCTAAATCAATTTAGTAAATTTATTCGAAATTGTAATCATATTGCATTGAAGATTGTTTGAAATCAAAAATAATACAAAATAAAAAACTAAATAAATTGCAATTAATCACACAAAGTACATTATTATGAGTGTATAAAAATAATAAAGAAAATATGAAAATAATTAAATTAAATATTAATCAAATTATGAATTTGCTTAGCAGCGCTTTTGGTTTGCGTAATCGAATAAAATTGCTGGTAATTATCTGTGAAATAATGAGCCTAGTTTGCATACATTGTAGGTATGGGGCCCGCACTCCTACCGCTGGAGAGCCAAACAAACAATATTCCAATTACTATTTGTTGCTAATATAATTACTTTGTATTAAAATTTTACATTTAATCATGCAATTTATAATATAAGTATTGCACATTAATTGTCTTGAGAGGTGGAGAGTGAGTTCACTCTTCTGGACTCTAATATAATTAACAACTCTGTAATCTGGAGAGCGTAAAGGTTAAAAATTAAAATTGACCGTTTCTAATCAGATCAGAACAATATACTTAACTAAATTTTATTAATCGCAATAATTATAGTTTTCTGTTAAGTGTTTAGATTAAATACTCCGAATTAAGGTGATCTTTTAGCTTGCAAATACATATTATTTAAAAACAGTTTAATCCATTTAGCAAATCTGATTCAGTGATATATCATGTATTAAATTCTTTTCACAGTCTTGTTATTATTAACAGTCAAGGCATTATATGTTCAGCTCTATGTTTGTTATTTTACAACATATATCATTAACTGCTGTTGAATATATTGATATTGCAATAAATTGAGACAAAACGGTAATTCGATGTCGCATTGAATTTTCTTCAGTGATAGGCGAGATTTTTTAATTATTTTTTAATCTTATCTGGAACACTAGAAATCTACATGTAACTACTAAACGAACATAGTACCCACAAAAATTGACTACATAGTGTATCATTTAGTCTAAAAATGTGTTGGCATCATACTTTTTTGAAAATTACGTTAATATTACACAAATTGTCCATGCGGATCAGTGCAGCTACATGAAGATATAGATGTGAAAGAGATATGGGGCCAAGCGGTAAATGCCACAAACAATTTTAGTAATTAAAATTATTTAAGTTGTCCCCACTTTACTTTTTTTAGGGTTATGTAAAGGTTTATGTTTATGACAACAATTCTTAAGATTTTGAGGCTCTTGAAACTAACATCCGTCAAGTTATGGCCGAACATGTGACTGTGCTAATAAATTATACTAATTTAACTCAAGAAGATCCCATAGAAGAACACTATTTCAATGATGTATATCACATCTAATAAGAAAGTGGAGATAGTACACTGACATAAAAATTTTTTTGGAGTCTCTATCAATATAACATTATATATATTTTTTATCTACAGGACGAGAAAATTGTTGATCTTTCCTACTAGCTAGAAAATCGGCTTCAATTTTAAGGTATATTTATGATTTAAACTTGAATTCAAACAGATACTCCCCTTCTCTAGAAGACGATAGAAATTTTATAATTAAGGAATTTACCATTGTCTATCTATTAGCAGGCAAATTACTTTCTTAACATTAGAGGTGATGACATAAAACGTGATTTCAACCAGATACTTTCAACTAATAATTGAAGGGTAGTTAGGAGAAACCTTCAGGCTTAAATTCGTTTAAGTTGCATGACAAAGAGAACAAATAATACAAGTGACAGAGTTATGGCTGTTATGGCATTGGTTTATGCAACATATCTTGGTCCTTTGATGGGGTCAATTCTGATTAATTGAACATTCAAATTGCAAGAGTGATAATGAAAATCCAAAAAAAATCTTATGTAAGTTTATATTAATATTACAACAAAGCTTCTAGGCGAATATATATACCTATGTACGTTTGTAGCACATAACCTATAAATCTGTTTTAGCTTTCTATATTATTGAACATCCATATTCATATCATGTGATTGGGATTAGAGAATCTGTAGTCAATCCGCTACAAGGCACATAATGCCTATTTTCTTCATTTATTTAGCTTTGATTTTCTATTAAAAGTAATGAAAATTTATAGTCTCTCTGTTGCAATAAGTAAGGCGTCGTTTCATACTTAAGCATCATTTTAAAGGACTATTTCGTCATGAATAATAGTTTCGGGTAGTATTTATGTGCCATTCACTTCATTCGTGGCAGTAACTGGGTTTTTTTTTATTATAAAAGATAAAAATTTTGTAATTTTGTTCTAAACATCAAACAGTCGTCGTTACATGCTAAGTTGAGTAAAATTCATTAACCTTTTAATAGGCAACTTTTAATTTCCTTAATTAATTACTTTTTTACTGCTTTCGTATTAACATTGTTTGAATTCTTTTAATTATCACATTTTGTTTTAATTTTAATTGCATGTTTAACGATTTACAGAGCGATCGTTTTCAAATGTCAACCCACGCATTAAAATGTTCAATGCTGATCGCTGGACGCTGAATACTGAACGCTGAATACAAAATGCTGAGTGTTGAGCGCTGAATACGAACGCTAGAGGTTCGGGAACATAAGCGCAGTATCACACTCTAATGAACAATAATGAATTATCAACATGGCACATCATTTCAATTAACAAATGTCACATGTGTCCAAATGACTTAGTATCGTTGTGGACATATCGCATCATAAGCACAGGCAGAGGCACAGCCACAGCCACAGGCACAGGCACCAGCACCAGTAATAGTAGCAGCAACAGCGAATTATCAGCAACATTATAAAAATTATCAGGTCGATTCCCCCCACTCGACAACTTTCATTTCAAGATATCACAGAATTAGATACATTTTTCGTGTGCGCGATGCTTTATTATTATTTCAACTATTTTTTTTTTTTTTTTTTTTTTGAGTATTATAATTAAAAATAAATTTAATGCGAAATTGTCCAGCGGAGAATGTGGCCGTTAGCGTGTTCCACTTAATTTTATTTTCGTTTTAATTTCTCTTAATTAGCAATTAAACAATTTATATGCTTTGCATTTTTATGTTTAATATTAGAATTTGGTCTTACGATTTTCTGAATTAACAATTGTAATCATTATAACAACAACTACAACAACAAAAACAGCTGCAACAAAGCATTACTTATTTTTTTCTTAATTAATTTTTTTTTATTTTTTTTTTAATTATTTTTATACATTTTTGCTGCTTGACTTCAATTAAAATTCTTAACTTTCGCTCACGATTGCCTTATGACGATTATGCCGTCATTTTGTTTCAATTTAGTCGTTCTGTTCCGTTCCGTTGGCAAAAGCGGCGCAAGATGGCGTGTTCGTTATCAGTTTCCCGGTTGTGTAGGCCATTATGGATGCATTTAAGCGTTTCATTTGCGTTCAAATGCTAATTAAACTATTTTGATTTCATTAGTTTGCGGTTTTGTTCTCATTTAAATATATCGAAGCACGGTACGTGAGAGTAGAACAATCCTTAAAGAGATCCATGGAAGCGTTAGAGGTCGGTAGTATGCTAAATCAGAAAAAGCAGAAAAAACCTAAAAATAATTATAAAAATTATTTTTATCTAACAATATTGTAACCTATGAGAGAAAATTTTAAAATTCGAAGATTTTGTTAAATTATTAATCCAGAAAGCTATAAGGCTGACCGCATTTTTGCTGTTAGACTGTCAAATTTCCATAATTACTAGTCTTTGAAAAGATCTATTGGTTTAATTATTCATTATTACTTTTTGAAGTGGAAGTGTTAGAAATTAAACCCTGTCCAATTTGCACCGTAGACCGCATTTAAAAAACATTAAATACGCCTAATATTACAAATGGTTGTTTTACATAATACGCCTAATTAAAGAAATTGAAATATGCGTAGTTTTTATTAAGTGTGGTAAAATTTAGGCCTTTCTCCAAAAGTTTCGAGCTCTACATAATCCATGTTTAATTATTCCGTGACACAAAATGATTAACAAAACGATGAATGAAGTACCAGACAATAGTATAGCCTAGGTCCTGATCACTAACATAGTTATATTGTAAAAGATTTCTTTCCACTTGATGATTAAAGCTTTAGTTTTGTAGTCAGGTAACGACTTTAGTGGATTTCTCACGTAACGATGATAATTTATGTAATAGTAGAAAAACTGTTTATAGAAAATCTAAAACTAAATAAGTAGTCGTTCTAAGATTGATTATCTAATGTTATAACGATTATCTATGTAATTGATTATTATGTGCGATTGCTTATAATTATCAAAATATATCATTATGATTAATACTTAAAGAAATGATTTATAAGTAATGATAACTGTACAGGAATAAACATATATCTGTCACGAGAATTTTGAATGCAAAATCAATCTTTGCTTTCTAAGTATTTCACTTTTGGTTAACTGTTTATTTTTAACTATCGTTTTTTACTATACTTTGTAAAATTTATTACCAGGAGTCACAAGTGACGAGGTAGAAACATAAAATAGAAATCTTATTTTTGCTAGTGGTTAATGCTAAGTTTAGCGTAACTATGAGATACTTAAAATCATTATGAGCAAATAAAGATGCAAATTTATGGGAGTAAAAACTGTTAGCTTTAAACTATAAAATAATTAAAATCCATATAAAAAGTTATATGGTTTTCTTGAATATATCATTATCAATATACTCTATGGCATTTGGTAGTTTCTTCATGTAGTGTTCTTCATAATGATGCTTAGTATTTCGCCTTATTATCTCATGAATCGTTTTGAATTGAATGAGTTTCGTCGAAAACAGCAAATAAATTGAAAAAAGAAACTCTGAAACGCTGAAAGATGCTTTTTATGTTAAATTCATTAATTGTGAAAAACTTGCAAGTATTTCATTAATGAAAAGTTTTATTGGCCTCCGGTGTACTTACGCTAACGTTGCCGTTCACTTCAGCAAACGATGTACTCACATTAAACGTGGCCATAAAAACGCAGATACTAAATTTAGTGACATTTGCGGATTTTACGATTCGTGGCACATCAAAGGCGAATCCTTTTAAATGAGACAATTTGCTTGACTTTGCTCGGCCGGCATAATTCAAACAGTCGCATTTGGGAAAACATATTTTATTTTAATTAGGTTAATTACATCTAAACAAGAAAAACATGAGAATCAAAACCGAATTTTAATAGCTTTTTCCTACTACAAAAGCGCTTCAAAAACCTGCAACCTGAGGCAGGGGAGGCCAACGAAGTAATTTTCGGTGCATTAAAGTGGTGACATGTGATGCGCTAAATGCACTGAGAAACAGAAACAGAAACAGAAGCAGAAATATTGCAATTGCAATTGCAATTGCAATTTGTGCAGCTGCAGATACTTTTTAATGCATAATTATGCATTTTTTCATGATTCACTTAAGTAGATTTCTGCATTTCGAGATGCCTGTTTGCTTCTTACGTCAACTTGACGCCAACGTCACAGCTACTGGAGTCATCGTGTTGTTGTTGCCGCCACTGTCACATTACCGCCGCTGCAGTTAATGATGTTGCGTTTAATTGTATTTAATGTTTATTTGGCTTCCTCGCCGAAAGTGTTACTGCTCCGACGTTGTTTTATGTATCCGTCATTTGTTCGTCATAAAAATGTATCTACGGTGTTGTCAGATTTTTCTTAAGTGCATTACGTTTAGATCATTTTAATTAAATTTAGTTGAGCACCATAGTTGAGCACTGTGTGGGTTGGTTCTCAGCTCTAAATCAGCTTTTGCAGTGATCCCTTGACTCAGCAATGTTTGCATCCACAGGTTTTTATGGCAGACCAGAACAATGTTTTGTGTTTTCTGATCAAATACCAATTGAAGAATCGATTTGAGATTTCACTTAGGCATACATTACAATTAAATCAAAGAAGTTATTCTCTTATCTCCTATAAATCACATTATAATTAAAAAACTCTCTAGTACAAGTTGAATAATCAAACCGCTATTAGGCCTGTAGGCCTAAATGGATCCTTTGATTCTACGGTATGAACTAACCTACCTAAAAATACATAAAATATTGAAATCGTTATACTTGGAGAATCAGGGAACCAAAACACCTAATCTAATTTTCGGTATTTTCCTATTGTTGAAGTTTAGGTTTTTAGTATTAGCCTCTTCGCATGCTTCTAATCTCCGAAGATCTCTTCATTATTAACTAGAAAGTTTTTGCCAAAGTTTAACAAAGATTTTGACCTATTTCTGTTCTGTTTTTTTATATAATTCTTTTTAATTACTAATATTAAATGTTTAAGATTTTATTAATCGATTGCTAATAATTTCAATACGGAATCATTTTTAAATAACTGTTTGTATCGTCGATTGAATCGATATTGGATCATCGTTAAAGCAAATCTTGATCTTGAAGTATAAAAAAATGCTTTAATTCTTTACTATTTGGTGTATCAAAACTTATTTTCTGTTCTATTAAAACACATAATATGAATAATAATAACTAAGTTATTTTATATAAACTACTTAGGATTACCTTTATTTCAAAATAATTAACTTGAACTCAGAAATTTTCTCACAGTACAAGTCTAAATTGCGTGTGCATGTAAGGAATATCCAAACATATTTTGAATGAATTAAATCAAAAAAAAAAAAAATTAACAGTCCTTTTATTCCTAAGGATGTAGGCATGAGATGTAGAAATCAGAAACACTTAATTCACACTAGCCAAAGGTGTTGAAAGACCTTTCCACACACATTTTAACAACAGAAAAAACTTCAGAAAGAAAAAAACACTTCGGCAACCCACAAAATGAGCCTTCATAAAACATTGGTCGAAAAAAACGTATAATCATGTTAACCTCTCTAAGCAGTCCATCCAAGCAATGAAATGAAGTGAGTAAAGCTGCCCAAAGTTCAGCCAAATGCAAAAACCCGCAAAAAAATTAATGTTCATCCTTTTTTCTGGCTTATACCTTCCTAGTGCCTTCTTCAGCTACGTGGGCATTACTTAGCCTCAGCTGCTTATCCTTTTAAGCATGTGTGCCAAGTACGAAGCAAACACTAAATAGCACAAATAGGAAAAAACCATAACGGAGGAAAAAAATGTTAATTACCCTTTGTGTGTTTGTGTAAACCCACAGCAACAGTGTGGTAACCCTCAGAGTTGCAGCAGGCGAAGTTAGTAGAAAAGCAGTGTTGTTATTTTAAGCAATTAAAATTATTATTTTAATGTCAACACTTTGTTAGATCCTTTCACTTTTTTTGCGCACATCATTTTGTTGTTGCAACATAATCAACAAAAGGATAAAGCTTGTAAAATTAAAACATTTAAACCGGAAAATGCCCTTAAAATGTTGCAATAAAATTCCAAAAAATCTGTAAATGCCAAAAAGTATGATTGTTACCGAAAGATTTGCCAAAGAAGAAAAAAATCTCTGCGAAGTGTTTGTGCTCACGGCACTTTTGGCACACACCCACACACCCACTCACCCAGATACACACACAGATACACACAAACACCTTTAAACAAGTGAGGAGTTCATTTGTTTAATGCCTTTTTAAAAGCTGCAAGAATGGACAGACCTTTTGCTACTAATTCCATCCAGAGTGGGGTTGTTTTTATGCCTTTGCTTGCTGCTACCAGGCGTAGAGAATATCTGCAGAGTATTTTTACAACATTTTCCATGGAATCCGTATTAAATCTTTGCTCATTTTTAATTTTTTCTTCTTCGTTTGGGTGATGGATGAGTATTTGTATGGGTGGGTGTGAGCAAATTGAAGGGACTGCATTGAATTGAAATGAGTAAATCTTGCTGAAGTTAATTTTTGGGCCAAGATGTTTCCTGTGGGGCTCTTTTCATTTAGTTTGCTTTTGTTATTTAGGTCATGAAATAGAGTGGAGTGAGAATTGGAATGAGAATGGAAATGGGAATGGTTGTCATAAAATTGTATGAGTTGGTCAGAATTTAATTTTATAAGCGATAAAAAATGCGTTATGAGATCCCAGGCGTTTGAGCATTTTTATTGAGAAGAAACTGACCACTGGTCATTTTAGCTAGATGGCCACTCCAATAGTTTTGCTTATAGTGGTCTTAGATGAGGTAAGTGGAAGAAATGATGTAATGCGTAAAAAAGTATTGGTCAATGATTAACTTAAAAAAATGCTTTATGAGTTCCTAGGCAACTAAATAATTTGTACGAGAAAGAAATTGACCATTGGTCATTACGAATTTAATTTTTAGACTCTAAAAGAACTATGTGGGCATGGTTAGGGTTAGCGGGGCTGTGTTAAAAAAATAATTTGTAAAAATATAAAAATATGCTTTATGAGATCCCAGGCATTCAGTTGATTTTACGCCAGAAAAAATGGCCAGTGGTCAATATTTTGCTATGCTGTTTTAAATTTTAAAATGCCTTGTAATTAGATAGTGGGAAGTGGTTATAAAAATTACAAATTAAATGAATTTTAGAAAAAATGCGTATGGGCTCCTAGGCACTGCTGAGTTGGAAATGACCATTGGTCATTTCTAAAGTAATGTAATTTCTAAAGTATTGTCCAGTGGTCAACAGTGTGTACTGGCCACTTGAAATGTTAAGAGGTATTATGAACTTGCAATCCGATAAGGGAAAACAGTTATAAAAACTGAAAGTTGAAAGAATTTAAGAAAAAATGCTTCTGGGCGCCCAGGCATTGCCAAGTTGGAAATGGCCATTGGTCATCTCAAAGGTTCCAGCAGAGCTGCTTTTTTTCAATGCTACAAAATAAAAATTGAGAAGAATGGTAAACATTAGAGCAAAGAGAGGGGAATTATAAACGCCATAACTTTATTTGCTATTGAAGAAAATTATGATACCCTAGGCGCAAAAGAAATTTTTATCCGAGGAAATGACCATCGCTAATTTAAAAATGTTCTGGTTTTTTTTTTAAATATAAATTGCTTAGAGTGTCCTTTTGCAAAACACATCTTGATTGATAACTTGGTTTTGCTTACTTCTGCATTTATGTATTATTAAAGGAATTAATTACGATCATGTTGGCATTATATACCACCAATTGCTGGCCCATACTTCATAGTTAGTCATAATTTCAAGTAATTTTGTTTGAAAGTTTTGTCTGATAAGCTCACAAATGGAAATAACAACAAATAAATGACCGCTACGTATGAATCAACAGCTGAGAAGATCTTTTAATGCCTACGAAAGCACACACAAAGCACACACACAAATGTAAATCACCTCACGCGTAAGCAAAGTCATACCCCCAATTACACCAAGAGCACAGCAGCAACAGTAGCGGCTTTATTAGCACGACACCGACAACATACAAACTACGAGCACGAAAATAATAGCAGCGCAGAAAAGTGTGAAAACGAAAAACGTAGCCGAAAAGTAACGTAAAGTGATGATGCGACGATTCAACGTCATCACTTGAAGTTTTTGCAATCAACACTACAAAAAAAACGTAAGCATTCTACGGTTCGGAACTTTATGAAGGAAGCACAAACGTGGAGAACAAAAAAATCAACAATAAACAAATCAGAGGAAGTATGCTAAGAACGCCGGCCCGGCCTTGTAGAGTAACAACAGCAGAGCAAGCAGAAAGCAGAAACGTTGACTGCAGCTGTAAATGAAGCCATTATAAGAAATCCAGTAACCTATAAAAAATAACAAAAAAAAATTCACTTCGGCCAGCAAAGAATACAACAATGCTTAGCGCCTGCATGACAAAAACCCATCACGGCGGGCGTTATACTTCTCTTCTACGTTACTTACTTAATTCACTTCCTCCTCGTTTTTTGTTTGCGATGCTGCCGCTGTTACAGCTCAGCTAGTGTTTGTCATTTTTGTTGTTGTTTTCGTTTTTTGTTACTTTATTCTTTGTATAGTTTGGCGCTTTGTGCTTGGTGCTTGCTGCTTGGCCCACGTCTTAATGCAGCACAAAAAAGTTCAAATAAAAACAGTAAAAAAACAAATCTTAAGAAAACTTTTTCTTTTACTTATTTGAATGCATTCATGTATGTATTGTTGTTGCTTTTATTTTCATTTATGTGGACACAGTTTTTACATTTGAATTTTTTCCTTTTATTCACAACCATATTGACTTATTATCGTTTGTACATACATACACCAAATAGGTTTAAAATGACCGTTCTTCAGATATACTAACTTTTCTATATAAGCTACATAAAGGTGGGAATTAATTACTAAGCCCGATATATAAAAAAAATTGTTGAACTTTCACGAAAATTATATTTCAAGTGTTATTCTTTGAAATCATTACTAATCCTTGGTGCTACCAGTGACCAGCTACAACTTCATTCACCAGTTATTAATGAATATTTTAGTAGGAGAAATGGAAATCGTTTTTAATTCAATAAATTTTTGAGATTTATTAACTACTAAGGAGTGTGTGTTTTACACTCCATTCATTTAAGTACCTATTCGAAGTGTTCTAAGTTCTTATTCTTTTCAATATACATTACCTTAGATTAATGCTTTTTGACAGAAAAGAAACACCAATGGAGCACTCTACTCCATTGATGTAAATAGTTCCGTGAGTTTTGTAATATTTACAAAGTTATGCTGAGGCCAAGTTAGATTCTAACACCTAATTAGTCTTGCTATTGCTAAGTAAGATGTGTATCCTGAATTATCCCGTTCAATTTAACAATAAAATAACGTTCGTAAATACACGACTTAAAAAGGCCATAATATTGGTAGGGCAGTACATTTTGACGTTTATAAAGCAGTCCAACATATTGAATTCTATCAAAAACACATTAAACATTATTATAATAAATGCTTAATAGAATATTGCCTCACTTTTTTGTCATAGTACATGTCAATTGTCAAGTATGTAACTATTAAATAAAATGCCTACTCAAATTAAAATATTTTACAAGTAAATCTGGTCCAAACGCTTGTATCAAATACTAGATTAAAGTCAAGGTCACGGCGAATAAAGTGGATGCTCGTCAGCTTGTGTATCTATCGAATTTTTTATGCTCACCGGTTTGAATAAAGACCAGTAGCGAAATATAAAACTGAAGTTGACTTACGGTGTAAAAAAAAAGGAGAGACATACGTAATAAAACACACTGCCTGTTAAAGCCAATTATCCAGTAAGAAATTTTCCGCACTGTTACCCTAAAACCTGGCACACGTCAAAACAAATGTCCGTAAAATAATATAAGAATTAAAAAAAAATGTACAAAAAAGGTTAAGAAACTGTAGACACTTGCCAGACACTATCGGGCCACTCTAACCAGCTGAAGTACAGGCACGGCGCAGT
Source organism: Teleopsis dalmanni (assembly GCF_002237135.1). Lineage (NCBI taxonomy): Eukaryota > Metazoa > Arthropoda > Insecta > Diptera > Diopsidae > Teleopsis > Teleopsis dalmanni. Next base: position 3,761,222 of record NC_051847.1, on the reverse strand, counting down.
ACCACTACTATGCAGTAGTGGTAAGCATAGTGGAAATGCTACATTACACACTTTTTTCTGGTTTACACCAGCAGAGAGTGTATTTGTGTTTGGGGTCGTTCTGTGCTCGCCTTGTGTTTTTGTGTACTTTAGTCGTAATGAGTTGGTGTGTGTGTGTCATTACTTTTTAGTGTTTCAGTTAAATGTGAAAAGTTTTCATGTTTGTACAAATTTTTTCCTCTAATTCCTGCTGTCAAGTTTTGTTTCTTTTGTCGCTTCCGTCACACAACACAACTGCAGCTGTTGTTGCCAGCCACACATACTTTTTTTCATAGTCCTTTACACAGTGTTTTTGTTGTACTCATACATATAAAAAAAATTATTTTATTTTTGTGTCTAAGGGCAAAAAGGTTCGCCTAAACTCCAGCTTTTGTGGGTTATTATTTTCATATGTGTTTGATGGCAACAGGTTGCCTTACAAATTTGCTCCTTTGTGTGTGGATTTGTGCCTATTATGTTCGCAAACATTCTGTGGTTGCGTTGACAGCAGCGAGTGCGAGTAAGGGTTTTATTGTCCCATTGACGTACTTCCAGTCGCATTGTTTCTTCGAATTTATTTTTCTTTTCAAAAAGAAGTCTACTTCTTTCTTGCTATCTGAATAGAGGCAATTTTATTTGTTCAGTTGAATTTTATATTTATGTTTCCGCAGTGGGAATTCGAGTCTAAAAAACAAAAACGAAAAAATATTGATATCATATAGGTTATAAACAAAAATAGGTGTCAGAAATTTATACCTACGTACAATATTCATGTGTATATGGATGAGACGACAAATCTAATATTTTAATTACCATATAGGGGCCAGGACCGACATCGATTGTTATCTCCAATAAAATTACAACGAAATACCAATTGGAAATACTTGAGCGATATAGCTATAACAGTGAAGAAATAAAAGAAAGCATCTACTTCTGAAAACTAAAACAGAGAGCCTACAAGAACTTGCTTCTTACAACTTAAAGAGTGACCCGTATGAGGACCCAACTTTTCACAGTGCATTCAAGTAGGTGTTTTACTATGGAATATCATATACAAAGTTGCAAACTTTGACTACTTACTACTGAAAAATAACCGGAATTATTGTAAAACATTTTTAAGTCTATTTGATACTATATCCCACAGTTTTAAGAAAACAACAATTCCAATATAAAAAAACACATTATTGTTGGTCTTCAGTATTTCATTGGCTTAAGAAGAGAAGTCTTTTGTTTCAGAACAAAAAATTACTTGACAAAAATACAACCAACTTAGAAAGCAATAAATATAATTCATTTGAGTTGATAATGACAAAAAAGACTTGAATATTTTATAGACTAAATAAGTTAAGTCTGCAGCCTATAGAAGACTTGTGAAGAAGGTCACGGAGTAAGAATATCATTTGACAAAAATTAAACATCTAACTTAGAGAGCAATAAATAAAATACATTTCAGTAAAGGAGTTTAATGAAATAACAACAAAATATGTTCATTGCAAAACCGGTTTATTAATTTTTTTAGTATGTAATTTTTTCTTTCTCAGTGGCCTTTCTTAATTAATTGGAGTATACCTTTGTTCTCGGTCACATCTACTTTAAACTTGATTCAATACTGAAGACACTCAAAATCAACATATACATTGACAGAATATATCTACTCTTTAGTATGATATCACTAAGAATCAACAAAAATTTATTTATTACATCAAAATATAGTTAGTTTAGTGTATACAAAAGTTGAGGACGCTTGCAGAATTGAGGAGCTACCACTAAAATAGACAGAAGCGTGATGTGAAAAGCAGCTATGGCACATTTTTCTATTCGTTTTACAATATTAAAATCACAAATCGTCAATATTTTCAAAATAAGCGTTTTATGATTGGCAAAATTATAATATATTTTGTAGCGATTTGTGGAATGTATAACGCAAATGGAAACCAAGGTAACCAAATAAGATATTCAACTGTAATCGCAATAAAAAGGAATCGTTTCAATGTATGCGATCTTATAGCCCAATTTCGTGTAAGAAAAACTATTTTTTTAAGAATCTGTGTTCTATTTCTTTGAAATAAATGTGATAGTGTAGCTAAATAGACCTATGGCGAAGTTACCTTTAGTTTACACCTGGTGACAAATCTTTGCAAGTTCCTTTTATCTATCGCATAAATTGCTCATGTCGCAATCTGCAACAAAACTGGTGGAAACAGAAACTAATAAATGGGATTATGTTGAGTTGACTCTAAATCCTGATAGTTCCTCAGGTTTGTTATTATCCGCTATATTAAAAATCGTTGATAACCTGCTTGTAGAAATATAGTTTTGTTTAGCCTTTAAGTGGTCTTCATTTTTTTGGCTTAACCATAATCACTTATAAGTTTTTTTAATATAAATTAAAGCATTTGATTAAAAAATTTTAATTATTAATAATTGCTTTTTATTATTTATTTCAGATTGTTGCCCATAAACTCTCAACGCCAGTGCTGATAAAGCATAAAGCATAAAGCAGCTAAAAATAAATTCTTAAAATAAATTTTCCTACTGAAAAATCTGCATAAAAAACTGGACCAAATAACAGGTATGTTTCGAGTTTTACACGTAGCCTTTACAGCCAATTAATTATGGCTTTAATAATAATAAATTTAGTCGAAACACGTAATTAGGTCGAATGTTGTTGAATCTTTTTTAATATATAAAAACCAACAAATAAATTACAACAATTTTCCAACTTAATTTGCGCTTCATTATGCAAACTTTCTTTCATAATTTTTTTATACGATTTTTGAAGTCATTTATTATGGATCAAATGGAGCAATCAAGGTTTGGGTTCCCAGCGAGCGCCTTCACGGTGTTTCCTTTTTAGCTGCACATTTCTTCAGAATGTGCATTGATGTGCATAAGCAATTACTACGCAAACCCAACACAATTGTATCTGAAATTAAGCTCATGAAAATAAAACAAAATCTGAGATACGCGTACGCAAATGGTTATAATTATAATTCATGTATATTATAAGCACTGTATATTGTGTATTGTGGTTAAGTATACGGGCCTGTACCCACACATCTTTGTGAAAGTATCTGTGCTTTGTTCGGTGCATTCCCGGGATTGCTGTTTGCTAAATGAATTCGGTTGATTTGTGTTTTGGCGCTAAATTGGCATAATTTCTGATATTTTTGCGGAGCGGAGCTGCTTACATAAAGTATCTGCCACATATGAAAGTAGCTGCGAATTTATGTGTTCTTGCTTGTATGAAATTCTTATACGAACATGTATCTCACTTGCTTGTAAATTAGTTTATGTGCTCGATTTGGTATTCAAAACCTTTATCGTGGTTTTTTTTTGTGTGTTTTTATTACCGTTAATGTGTTATTTATGACTTTTGTGATAATTTCAATTTTATTGGCAACAAATTAAAAGGAACAAAACGAAGTACAAAACACAAATATTGTATAAAATATTACAAAATATAATAAAAGTAAAAAATTAAATAAAATATACATTCGCCAATGTTAAGAATGCGGATCGTTTGGTTCCATAGAAACATGCATGAGTAGATATATTTACAAGTGTATATTAAAAAAATTAGATAGGTGTAAAAAACTGATAATATACGAAATTAAATATAAATTCTTTATTTAAACATTGTATGAAAATATATGTATCAGTAGAATATATATCAATCAACAACCAAAATAGTTGGGTATGAGTCAAGGTTCTCAATTGTTTGTTCGTATAACTTCATATAGGAGTTTTTCGACTATATGTGCCGTGATTTCATATTTATTAGAAATGCAAATATAAGGGAAATATATACTCCATATTGTTTTCTCTTATTTCATAAAAAACAATCCTTAAGTGCTTTCTAACACTTTGTCTTCTTCTGAAAAATAGAGCAATAGGCATTTTAGAAAGTAATATACTATCAAATATCCGCTTTTCTGTGCTACTAAACTTCTCAATAAGCTCATAATAATTAACTGTTATTACATATATATAGATCTAATCTGATATATCTAATATATATCTAAGTTCGTTATAGTTTTATAAGACGTCACCAACATAACCTTACATCGTACCTAGCAGTCTAACAGAGAACAATTTTTATGTTTGTATCTAAGTAGTGCAATTACTACAACAAAATGGTCTTCATTCTATTTCTTTTTAAAATTAAAAAGCATATTTGTAAAATGGAAGTATGATCTAAAATTAATTGATTAAGTTTTGGGAAGTGTGAATATAATATATATATATGATCTTCTTTTTTAAGATGATAGACATTTTCATGCTCTCTCCCTACAGCAAGCGATCAATTTCAACTGTACCTAATAAATGACCCTTCCAGTTAATAGTAATTACCTTAGTTTGTAAGATTGAAACTTTAATAGAATATATATTAAGTATTCTAATATTATCTCCAATATCAAGCATTGGAGAACTTTTATTTGATAAAAATTGATTACTACCAACGATTTGCAATTCATTAAATATTCTAAGAACATGTCATGCATTTCTTATGATAACTGCTGTTTTAAAACAATGTATATTTTAATATATGTGTAGTATATGGCAACGTCTTTTCTAAATTTGGTATTTGCCGAGATCGCACCTAGTAATAACGACTGTCTTACTTACCCTCTACTACTAGGCTAAACTAGCTTCAATTATATTGACACAAGCGAAAAATAATGTTGTATCAAATATAATTTATGACTACGTCTGACTTATAATTACTTATTTTAAACAGGTACTAATACCTGTCTCGCTTGTAAGTGACAATCCTCGCAACGGGTACAAATACAAATAACAGGTATTGCTGAAAAAATACCATGCATAAGAATTTTCCAGTTATTTCATATCCTGCCTTACCTATCCTTACCTTACCTTACCTATACTACCTTATCTCACTTACCTTCTTCTTCTAAGCCTATAACTATGGTTGGAATAAGTATTGATGAAAATACACTGATTGATGCTCGAGAATTTGTAGTTTTTCATCTTATCCTAACTTTTCATTTTTTAATGATCTTTCTACTGAAAATTACCAAATAATTTATTATTCTTACTTACACTATATGCCGATAATAATAAATAATGTCAGACTTTTCAAAAAATGTAAAATTTGAATTTTTTAAAGCATGTTTCTTTCTATACCCAACTCCAATTAATAAAAAATATCACTGCCTTAATCGTGAATTTAAGTGTATCGCTTCGTTATTAAATATTTGTGCCATTTAACACTATAGCCAGTGAACTAAACTACAATCCCATGTCATCATATAGGATGGTATAGGATAAAATATAGACTAGCGAAAGCGTTAATGGTTTTTTTAGAATTGGTATTTGTAATTAAATGGAGTTGGTAAGTGCTAACACCTTTACTGCTTTCTCTGGGTATACATCGTATGTTCGATGCTGGGAAAACCTGGCAATCGATATCCCTTTTTTATAAAGACTTCTTTTTTTTTGTTTAAAGTATGACATAACGAATATTGGCAAATCTTCCTTCCGGTGTTCGAATTTTACTACACGGAGCTAAAGAGCTACTGGGTTGACCATCTATTTTGCTGAATAGACAACCTAACCTTAGTACTTAATGATAGCTTTCTTAAAAATATGATCTCTTTGAATATTGGAATTTCTAACAATTCAGAGATGAGATGGTTGCTATTTACACTTTAGGTATTTTATTAATTTTATTTACTTACTTACTAATAACTTTCTGATGAATTATAATGATGTGTTTTAAACGCTGAAAACCCAAGTATACATGCAAGTGTGTAGCAGCCCATATTAACGTTTCGACTTTGGCACCTAGAAACTATGATCGGGTCTAACAAAACCGAATTGTGACTGAAACTAAGCGTGAACAATTCACTTGTAAAATCAAACTCAATCAGAGAAGAAAAATCATTAAATCGAATGGTTTTCTATGATTTTTATGCTTTTCATTTCTAAAATTTCAGATAATTTTTTTATTACACTACTCGGCCTCATTGTTGCGTCACAAGCGAGCCATTTAAATGAATACGCGCGCAGCTGCATTCACATACAGACTCACACAAGCGTATTTTGGGAGCTCATAATGCGGGCATAGTTAATTAATTGATGTGAAAGCGTTTAAAAGCGACGATCAACGATCCACGATCTGCAGCCCGCGATCTGCGATCCGCGATCCACAATCGTCTATGGAACACGCACACATTAAGCAAATAAAAATTTTCAGTTGACGTAGCACAAATTTTAATGTTTTAATTAATGACTTTCCTATACAATTGCACGGGTACGTAAGTTCGATTCTAGATACATTCCCGTTCCTATTCGCAGCCGTCCGTACTCGCTTAAGTATGTACAGAAATGAAATTACTATTAATAAAAGTTTCCAGAAAAAAAAAACAGAAATCATAATAAAATAATATTAATAATTCTGCGCAATTCGAGCTTTTTACGTTTTTATTGCTGAGATCATTTTTGTGTTTATTTCTTCTCATTATTAATTTAACCCTGATTTGAATTATTTTACTGATTTTCACTTCATCGATCTTCGGTCTCATATTCCCAGTTCACATACATAATTTCTCATTTCGTACTCGGGCTGTCTTCCACTAAATTGATTTGTTCTTTCGTTTTCGTTAGGTTTTTCATTATCGTTTACATTTTTGTGATTTTATGTGATTTTATGTGATTTTTTCAATGAGGCGTAATTTAGTCTCATTTAAGCATTTTATTTGCTGCATTTGAATTCATTACGTCTTTTTCTGGGTTCAATGAGAAGATATTTAACCTTTTAATGAGTCTGCACTGAGGAGCAATAAAGAAATTGCGTTTTTACGTTATTTAAAAACAAATAAAAAATTCATTTCTTTCAATTGAACGGAGATCGAAATTTATGGCCTAATTATGAGACACTGAAACTAATTTATAACAATTTTCATAATTAAAGTTTAGTCGAATCCATGGAATTATTACAATTGGTGCTACAAGTGAATTCAATATAATGTCCAAAATATTACGAAAAAGACATTACGGTTCTAAATAGAAAGAAGTCTTTAAAAAAATGCTTACAAAACTAACAAGAAATTTATATGATTGATATAAAAGTTATATTTACGATTCATTATATATAGACGATATGAAACTATCACTGATATTAACAAGTATAGTAGTCGTCCTTCCATTCGAATTTAATAGTTTCATTATTATTAAAATAATTATATAACAAGAACCTCTCTAGTTCTTGTAGGAGGAGAGTGTATGTGTAATCCATCATCCATTGTCTTCCCTCTATAATCTTTCAGGTCAATACGTTTCATACAATAGTTCTGTAACATTGTCAAGTCGTATAGATATGACATGGATCAGGTAATTAATATGATACTTGATACTTTGTGCAACCATTTTAAATCAATCTACTCTTGCAATCGAATGTTTCCACTAGGCATCTGAGGTATCTGTACTTAAGAGACTTGGAATTTTATCTAAAAACAAACACTGTTATATGAAGTGAAGAAGTGAGTATGTAGATGCTTCTTATTACTCAATTTCTCAATTCTCAAGTAACTTTGTCGCAGCTAATTTTACATAGCGATCCTGTCAGCAGTTTCTGTAAGAAAAATAATAAAGATTTATCTTTAAAGTTTCGGAGGAAGGGTATAGAGTAAAAGTTCAGAACTAAATACATATGAACGAAAATGATTTAATAAAACAAAAATGGGAAATGAAATGGAATGATATGAGAATAAGATACGAATAGCAATACTGCTAATTTTTTATTCTTTCTAGTATATGTATCTAGCATATCTTCAAAATGCTAGAATAATGAACAAAAATAGACTATTTTACGTGTGCACAAGGAAAAAAATAAACCGATGAGATATACTTACATTTTCATTTGTGAATTATTGAAAAAATTAGTATTAAGAAGTAAAAAAATGCGACACCACAGATAGAAATATAAACATCAGATTTTAACACGCGATTGTAGTAATAAATTGAGGAAAATATCTAGATACTTCAATATTTTATGTTTACATAAATCAATATTAATATACAGTATGAGAAATTTTTGTTTAAACGTCAAAAAATTTTAGTTTAAGTAATGTTTTAGATTATTTAAATTATTAAATAAATTAATTAAATTATTTATATTATTTATGTTAGATTTATTTGAAATGTTTACAAAGTGGTAGTAAAATCATTTTTGATTATTTATGCTTATTAAATAGTGCTTTGGATCTGATATCGGAACTAATTTTATGTTTTATGTATACCATCAGCTTATCTTATATATATAATTCTTCTGTACGTGTGTTGACAGTGAACTCCTCCTAAACGGCTGAACCGATTTTGATGAAATTTTTTGTGTGTGTTCAAGTGGATTCAAGGTTTAGATTCACAATTTTGCCCACTGGATAATGTCTTTTTAATTAATTTTTTATTTTTTGGTATCCATATACATTTATATTAGAAATTTAAAATTTATTCATGCTTACTTTGATTTGTTTAAAAAGTTTAAAATCTTTAAAATGAATCGTAAAACTGCCGTTACATTAAATGTCTAATATAAATGTATATGGATACCAAAAAACTGTATAATAATTAAAAAACCGTTATCCAGTGGACCAAATTGTGAATCTAAATTATCGTTGAATTCACTTGAATTCACACAAAAAAAAAAAATTATATATATAAAGATATAAATTACGTACAAAAAATAATGCCACGTCTTCGTGGACGAGGAGGAAATATTGGTCGACGGAGTTAAATAGATCGGCAGAAAACAATGAAAATGTAAGAAACCAGGATACAATCACACGTACTAATGAAAGTCAAGAGCAACGCAAGGAACGCCAAGAAAATTAATTGCAAGGGGAAACAACGTTCGCTGGGTCAGCTAGTTAAAGATAATTTCCTAAGCACGTTGACTGACAACAATGAGATAACTCGTTACAAGTTTACTTATGAAATATATACAATTATATTTAAATTAGTAGTGCAAATATGAGTGAAGATGGGCTCAGCGCAAAAAAGGAAATCAATATGAAATTGGTTGCGATGAAACAATTAAAACAATTTTCCACACAAAGGACTGGTTTCACTTTACAGACTGAACAAATAGATATATCATATATAAATTGACCTTTTTACACTAAAACTTTACACCTAGCTGTATCTACGAATCTTCTTGCACACAATCCAATCATCAGTTTGGATTATTATATGAGGTCCTCAGTACGTAGCATGTTGTATGCACTCCATTTATGTTTCTAATTCGGCAAAATATGCACAGCAAAACATTTAACCTTATTTTTTACTCATAAATTATATAATTATTTGAATCAATTTTGCAATATCAACAAGATATTAAAATTACATGTGTAAAATATTCGTAATTTTTAACTTTGAGCAAAAACAACAAACTACAAACTACAAATTTCACATGAACAATCTCTGCAACGCTTAACAATTTATTACAATTTTTATTCTGTACGAGGCGAAACTCGGCGGAGCCTCGAATGTGCATAAATTGGTTGGTCTCAGCTATTATTTCGCACATGAATTTATTCATGAGCCTCAAATGACATAATGAGGTGCATTTTGCATTATTTTCACATTAGGCGACTAAAGCTGCAGAGGGGTTAAGCTTTTAATACTATAAACACTTCAAACTATATTGGCAACACTTGTGTCCGTAGAGCCACACTCGCACACATATCTCCAGATACCCAGTACACTCCGCCTCACAGCTAGGCATCCACGCTGCCAAGTGTTTTTCTGCGGATTTCAGATTTCAGATTTCAGTTTTCAGTTTTAAGTTTAAGTTTTTAAGCAACAAATTGCAAGTGTTCCACTCTTGCAGTAAATTGAGCTAATGCAAGTTTATTATTATTAAATAAATACAATATTCGTTTAACTGCAATACCAGCAACAACAACTACAGCTGCAGCAGCAACAACAACAAGAGTAACAATTATGGTTGTAATTACTAACGATTTTTTTCAGCTATTATTGAGGTTTATCTCAAAATTTGAATTAGTCTCCTTTTTTAATATCTTTTTTTTGCTTTTTTCTTTTTGCTTTTAAAAATTTGAAACAAATTTAAATATTTCTTAAATTATTTTTAACGACGTCGTAGGCTTTTAAGTAGTTTATGTACGTACTCCCATAAAAGTTTGCCTACTTAAAGTATAATTTTCAGTTTTTAGTGCTGGTGATTTGAGTGCTGCTCGAAGCGTTTCAGATACAGAATACATTAATTTCTTATTTTATTTGGGTTTCCAATGTAATGCGTGTTCGTTTTCCACTTTCGAAATTATAATTAAGCTTAATTATTTCACCAACCGCTGCAGAATTGTAAAATTGCGCCTATTTTCGCTGCTGCATATGCAAACCTAATTAATTTTATTTGATTTTGTAATTGCACCTTTCATTGCATGCAAATCAGGCGAATTTCTCAAACCATACGAGTAATCACACTTAAATAATAATAAAAATATTACTTTTAACAAGATAAGAGTAGCATACACGTAAACATATATGCTACTCACTAAATCAAATCGAAAGCTATAATATAACACTGAGTATACAAATAATAAAATATATAAAATTCTTACAGAAGTTTAGAGAACAGGATCTAGTTCTGGAATATAAAAGGCAGAAAAGGAATGAGAATATTGAATTCTTAATTATTTCTGTTCTAGATATGTTTCAATGATTTAACGTAGACTTCCCTGGGTGAATCAAAAGATATTTCTTATGCTAATAGCGAAATAATCACCAAGAAATTCAATATACATAGGTATATACCCTTCAGTGTAGTTTAGCTTTTGCATCTTTTTCTTGCAATTGAACTCGCTAAGATATTTTATGGGGAACTGAAGTTTATTTCGCATTTTTTCAAAGCCTTCAATTTTCATACATTTTTCGACAATACTTATCAGGTCACTGATCTATTCAATTATATTAATAAAATTAAACAGCGACAAATTGGGTCTTTGTTAGACAAACACATTATATCTAAACACATCATTCTGTGTACACTGTTAGAGTAATACATGTCAATATAGTTCGTTCTTCAAATATCACTATCTTTGTTGACAAATAAGCTGCCATTAAGCATCGTGAAATCGAGGATTTTGTTGGGCCGTACTATGAACATCACAAGGTCTCTTTTTCTTCTGTTCCTAAACATATTAAAATTGAAGGGGATCAGGTAGTAATAACATACTCTCGAATGCACTTAAATGAGGCTGACATTTTTTTACAAACACCAATAGTTAACTCTTGAGAAGCATAGAATAATTCTCTATTGCGTTGTTAAATGACTTGTGAACTTATCGTGCACATTGCGAAGCCACTAGGTCTGCATGATATAGATTAGGCAGAATTAAATCAAAAAATCTTTTGGCCTTCAGCAAAGGTGCCATTGACTTTTTTACTGGAATACTAACGGAGCTCTTTGCATTCCATCGATGCTTTAACAGTAGATATTGAATTGTACAGGAGCTCCTACGATGAGGAAGATATATTGCAAAATCCATTAATTACTTTCTATGTCTTTCTCTAGCACTACAGCAGAAGTGACTTTATTGTCTTGAAGATCTTTTCTTCACTGGTCTGCTAGAGATAACAGACTTGTTCACTTGGCAAATTAAATGGATTAACAACGTTATACAAAAAAATTATTGTGTAACTCACTTCTCTGAGCCAACTTCTATGGCATGATAGTGGGCAATAAATGTCTCCGAGTGGAAGTGTTGCCCTCTAACCTTACGAAACGTATTTCTTTCGGACTATCCTAACACAACTTCTTTTACATAAGGTAATATTTTTTTAATCTTACTAAAAACTAGTAG
>NC_051847.1:3641995-3749255 GCF_002237135.1 Teleopsis dalmanni | reverse complement strand
TTATTCTTTGTATAGTTTGGCGCTTTGTGCTTGGTGCTTGCTGCTTGGCCCACGTCTTAATGCAGCACAAAAAAGTTCAAATAAAAACAGTAAAAAAACAAATCTTAAGAAAACTTTTTCTTTTACTTATTTGAATGCATTCATGTATGTATTGTTGTTGCTTTTATTTTCATTTATGTGGACACAGTTTTTACATTTGAATTTTTTCCTTTTATTCACAACCATATTGACTTATTATCGTTTGTACATACATACACCAAATAGGTTTAAAATGACCGTTCTTCGGATATACTAACTATACTATATAAGCTACATAAAGGTGGGAGTTAATTACTAAGCCTGATATATAAAAAAAATTGTTGAACTTTCACGAAAATTATATTTTAAGTGTTATTCTTTGAAATCATTACTATCCCCTGGTACTACCAGTGACCAACTACAACTTCATTGACCAGTTATTAATGAATATTTTAGTAGAAGAAATGAAAATCGTTTTTAATTCAATAAATTTTTGAGATTTATTAACTTTCAACTGTTTTACTCCTTTCATTTAAGTACCTATTCGCAGAGTTTTAAGTTCTTATTCTTTTCAATATACATTACCTTAGATTAATGCTTTTTGACAGAAAAGAAACATCAATGGAGCACTCTACTCCATTGATGTAAATAGTTCCGTGAGTTTTGTAATGTTTACAAAGTTATGCTGAGGCCAAGTTAGGTTCTAACACCTAATTAGTCTTGCTGTTGCTAAGTAAGATGTGTATCCTGAATTATCCCGTTCAATTTAACAATAAAATAAGTTTCGTAAATGCACGACTTAAAAAGACCATAATATTGGTAGGGCAGTACATTTTGACGTTTATAAAGCAGTCTAACATATCGAATTCTATCAAAAACACATTAAACATTATTATAATAAATGCTTAATAGAATATTGCCTCACTTTTTTGTCATAGTATGGTACATGTCAATTGTCAAGTATGTAACTATTAAATAAAATGCCTACTCAAATTAAAATATTTTACAAGTAAATCTGGTCCAAACGCTTGTATCAAATACTAGATTAAAGTCAAGGTCACGGCGAATAAAGTGGATGCTCGTCAGCTTGTGTATCTATCGAATTTTTTATGCTCACCGGTTTGAATAAAGACCAGTAGCGAAATATAAAACTGAAGTTGACTTACGGTGTAAAAAAAAAGGAGAGACATACGTAATAAAACACACTGCCTGTTAAAGCCAATTATCCAGTAAGAAATTTTCCGCACTGTTACCCTAAAACCTGGCACACGTCAAAACAAATGTCCGTAAAATAATATAAGAATTAAAAAAAAAATGTACAAAAAGGTTAAGAAACTGTAGACACTTGCCAGACACTATCGGGCCACTCTAACCAGCTGAAGTACAGGCACGACGCAGCCTTACTATGCAGTAGTGGTAAGCATAGTGGAAATGCTACATTACACACTTTTTTCTGGTTTACACCAGCAGAGAGTGTATTTGTGTTTGGGGTCGTTCTGTGCTCGCCTTGTGTTTTTGTGTACTTTAGTCGTAATGAGTTGGTGTGTGTGTGTCATTACTTTTTAGTGTTTCAGTTAAATGTGAAAAGTTTTCATGTTTGTACAAATTTTTTCCTCTAATTCCTGCTGTCAAGTTTTGTTTCTTTTGTCGCTTCCGTCACACAACACAACTGCAGCTGTTGTTGCCAGCCACACATACTTTTTTTCATAGTCCTTTACACAATGTTTTTGTTGTACTCATACATATAAAAAAAATTATTTTATTTTTGTGTCTAAGGGCAAAAAGGTTCGCCTAAACTCCAGCTTTTGTGGGTTATTATTTTCATATGTGTTTGATGGCAACAGGTTGCCTTACAAATTTGCTCCTTTGTGTGTGGATTTGTGCCTATTATGTTCGCAAACATTCTGTGGTTGCGTTGACAGCAGCGAGTGCGAGTAAGGGTTTTATTGTCCCATTGACGTACTTCCAGTCGCATTGTTTCTTCGAATTTATTTTTCTTTTCAAAAAAAAGTCTACTTCTTTCTTGCTATCCGAATAGAAGCAATTTTGAATCGTTCGTATAAAAAAATGATTTTTAACAAAAAAAATTTATTCAGTTGAATTTTATATTTATGTTTCCGCAGTGGGAATTCGAGTCTACAAAAAAAAAAACGAAAAAATATTGATATCATATAGGTTATATACAAAAATAGGTGTCAGAAATTTATACCTACGTACAATATTCATGTGTATATGGATGAGACGACAAATCTAATATTTTAATTACCCTATAGGGGCCAGGACCGACATCGATTGTTATCTCCAATAAAATTACAACGAAATACCAATTGGAAATACTTGAGCGATATAGCTATAACAGTGAAGACATCAAAGAAAGCATCTACTTCTGAAAACTAAAACAGAGAGCCTACAAGAACTTGCTTCTTACAACTTAAACAGTGATCCGTATCAGGACCCAACTTTTCACAGTGCATTCAAGTAGGTGTTTTACTATGGAATATCATATACAAAGTTGCAAACTTTGACTACTTACTACTGAAAAATAACCGGAATTATTGTAAAACATTTTTAAGTCTATTTGATACTATATCCCACAGTTTTAAGAAAACAACAATTCCAATATAGAAAAACACATTACTGTTGGTCTTCAGTATTTCATTGGCTTAAGAGAAGAGAAGTCTTTTGTTCAGAACAAAAAATTACTTGACAAAAAGACAACCAACTTAGAAAGCAATAAATATAATTCATTTGAGTTGATAATGACAAAATAGATATTTTATAGACTAAATAAGTCAAGTCTGCAGCCTATAGAAGACCTGTGAAGAAGGTCACGGAGTAAGAATATCATTTGGCAAAAATTAAACATCTAACTTAGAGAGCAATAAATAAAGTACATTTCAGTAAAGGAGTTTAATGAAATAACAACAAAATATGTTCATTGCAAAACCGGTTTATAAATTTTTTTAGTATGTAATTTTTTCTTTCTCAGTGGCCTTTCTTAATTAATTGGAGTATACCTTTGTTCTCAGTCACATCTACTTTAAACTTGATTCAATACTGAAGATACTCAAAATCAACATATATATTGAAAGTATACGTGGGCCAAGAAAATATATCTACTCTTTAGTATGATATCACTAAAAATCCCCAAAAATTTATTTATAACATCAGAATATAGTTAGTTTAGTGTATACAAAAGTTGAGGACGCCTACAAAATTGAGGAGGTACCACTAAAATAGAAAAAAGCGTGATGTGAAAAGCAGCTATGGCACATTTTTCTATTCGTTTTACAATATTAAAATCACAAATCGTCAATATTTTCAAAATAAGCGTTTTATGATTGGCAAAACTATAATATATTTTGTAGCGATTTGTGGAATGTATAACGCAAATGTAAACTAAGGAAACCAAATAAGATATTCAACTGTAATCGCAATAAAAAGGAATAGTTTCAATGTATGCGATCTTATAGCCCAATTTCCTGTAAGAAAAACTATTTTTTTAAGAATCCGTGTTCTATTTCTTTGAAATAAATATGATAGTGCAGCTAAATAGACCTATGGCGAAGTTACCTTTAGTTTACACTTGGTGGCAAACCTTTGCAAGTTCCTTTTATCTATCCCATAAATTGCTCATGTCCCAATCTGCAACAAAACTGGTGGAAACAGAAACTAATAAATGAGATTATGTTGAGTTGACTCTAAATCCTGATAGTTCCTCAGGTTTGTTATTATTCGCTATTTTAAAAATCGTTGATAATAATGTGCAAGGTTAAAAGATATATAACAACCTGCTTGTAGAAATATAGTTTTGTGCAGCCTTTAAGTGGTCTTCATTTTTTTGGCTTAACCATAATCACTTATAAGTTTTTTTAACATAAATTAAAGCATTTGATTAAAAAATTTTAATTATTAATAATTGCTTTTTATTATTTATTTCAGATTGTTGCTCATAAACTCTCAACGGCAGTGCTGATAAAGCATAAAGCATAAAGCAGCTAAAAATAAATTCTTAAAATAAATTTTCCTACTGAAAAATCTGCATAAAAAACTGGACCAAATAACAGGTATGTTTCGAGTTTTACACGTAGCCTTTACAGCCAATTAATTATGGCTTTAATAATAATAAATTTAGTCGAAACACGTAATTAGGTCGAATGTTGTTGAATCTTTTTTAATATATAAAAACCAACAAATAAATTACAACAATTTTCCAACTTAATTTGCGCTTCATTATGCAAACTTTCTTTCATAATTTTTTTATACGATTTTTGAAGTCATTTATTATGGATCAAATGGAGCAATCAAGGTTTGGGTTCCCAGCGAGCGCCTTCACGGTGTTTCCTTTTTAGCTGCACATTTCTTCAGAATGTGCATTGATGTGCATAAGCAATTACTACGCAAACCCAACACAATTGTATCTGAAATTAAGCTCATGAAAATAAAACAAAATCTGAGATACGCGTACGCAAATGGTTATAATTATAATTCATGTATATTATAAGCACTGTATATTGTGTATTGTGGTTAAGTATACGGGCCTGTACCCACACATCTTTGTGAAAGTATCTGTGCTTTGTTCGGTGCATTCCCGGGATTGCTGTTTGCTAAATGAATTCGGTTGATTTGTGTTTTGGCGCTAAATTGGCATAATTTCTGATATTTTTGCGGAGCGGAGCTGCTTACATAAAGTATCTGCCACATATGAAAGTAGCTGCGAATTTATGTGTTCTTGCTTGTATGAAATTCTTATACGAACATGTATCTCACTTGCTTGTAAATTAGTTTATGTGCTCGATTTGGTATTCAAAACCTTTATCGTGGTTTTTTTTGTGTGTTTTTATTACCGTTAATGTGTTATTTATGACTTTTGTGATAATTTCAATTTTATTGGCAACAAATTAAAAGGAACAAAACGAAGTACAAAACACAAATATTGTATAAAATATTACAAAATATAATAAAAGTAAAAAATTAAATAAAATACCATATACATTCGCCAATGTTAAGAATGCGGATCGTTTGGTTCCATAGAAACATGCTTGAGTAGATATATTTACAAGTGTATATTAAAAAAATTAGATAGGTGTAAAAAACTGATAATGTACGAAATTAAATATAAATTCTTTATTTAAACATTATATAAAAATATGTATCAGTAGAATATATATCAATCAACAACCCAAATAGTTGGGTATGAGTCAAGGTTCTCAATTGTTTGTTCGTATAACTTCATATAGGAGTTTTTCGACTATATGTGCCGTGATTTCATATTTATTAGAAATGCAAATATAAGGGAAATATATACTCCATATTGTTTTCTCTTATTTCATAAAAAACAATCCTTAAGTGCTTTCTAACACTTTGTCTTCTTCTGAAAAATAGAGCAATAGGCATTTTAGAAAGTAATATACTATCAAATATCCTTTTTTCTGTGCTACTAAACTTCCCAATAAGCTCATAATAATTAACTGTAATTACATATATATAGATCTAATCTGATATATCTAATATATATCTATATATATATAGATATCTTACCTAGCAATCTAACAGAGAACCATATTTATGTTTTGTATCTAAGTAGTGCCATTAACCCTACAGCAACCGATCGATTACAACTGTACCTAACAAATGACCTTTCCAGTTAATAGTAATTACCTTAGTTTGTAAGATTGAAACTTTAAAAGAAAATATATTAATTATTCCAATATTCTAGTATCATTTTCAATATTAAGGATTGAAGAACTTTTATTTGTTAAAAATTGATTACTAACAACGATTTGCAATTCATTAAATATTCTAAGAACATGTCATGAATTTCTTGTAATAACTGCTGTTTTAAAACAATATATATTTTAAAATGTGTATAGTATATCGCATTCGTCTTTTCTTAATTTGGTATTTGTCGAGATTGCACCGAGTAATAACGACTGCCTTACTTACCCTCTACTGCTAAGGTAAACTGGCTTCAATTATGTTATTAAGAAGCCAATAACAGGTATTCTGAAAACATACCATGCATAATTTTCTAGTTATTTCATATCCTACCTTACCTATCCTTACCTTACCTTACCTATACTACCTTATCTCACTTACCTTCTTCTTCTAAGCTTATAAGTATGGTTGGAATAATTATTGATTAAAATACACTGATTGATGCTCAAGAATTTTGCAGCTTTTTTATCTTATATCTTATTTTTCTAATTTTTCTAAGCGGAGCTAAAGAACTACTGGGTTGACCATCTATTTTGCTGAATAGACAACATAATCTTAGTACTTAATGATAGCTTTCCTAAAAATATGATCTCTATGAATATTGGAATTTCTAACAAATTAGAGATGAGTTGGTTGCAATTTGCACTTTAGGTATTTTATTAATTTTATTTACTTACTTACTAATAACTTTCTGAATTATAATGATCTGTTTTAAACGCTGAAAACCCAAGTATACATGCAAGTGTGTAGCAGCCCATATTAACGTTTCGACTTCGGCACCCAGAAACTATGATCGGGTCTAACAAAACCGAATTGTGACTGGAACTAAGCGTGAACAATTCACTTGTAAAATCAAACTCAATCAGAGAAGAAAATTCATTAAATCGAATGGTTTTCTATGATTTTTATGATTTTCATTTCTAAAATTTCAGATATTTTTTTTATTACACTACTCGGCCTCATTGTTGCGTCACAAGCGAGCCATTTAAATGAATACGCGCGCAGCTGCATTCACATACAGACTCACACAAGCGTATTTTGGGAGCTCATAATGCGGGCATAGTTAATTAATTGATGTGAAAGCGTTTAAAAGCGACGATCAACGATCCACGATCTGCAGCCCGCGATCTGCGATCCGCGATCCACAATCGTCTATGGAACACGCACACATTAAGCAAATAAAAAGTTTCAGTTGACGTAGCAGAAATTTTAATGTTTTAATTAATGACTTTCCTATACAATTGCACGGATACGTAAGTTCGATTCTAGATACATTCCCGTTCCTATTCGCAGCCGTCCGTACTCGCTTAAGTATGTACAGAAATGAAATTACTATTAATAAAAGTTTCCAGAAAAAAAAAAAATAGAAATCATAATAAAATAATATTAATAATTCTGCGCAATTCGAGCTTTTTACGTTTTTATTGCTGAGATCATTTTTGTGTTTATTTCTTCTCATTATTAATTTAACCCTGATTTGAATTATTTTACTGATTTTCACTTCATCGATCTTCGGTCTCATATTCCCAGTTCACATACATAATTTCTCATTTCGTACTCGGGCTGTCTTCCACTAAATTGATTTGTTCTTTCGTTTTCGTTAGGTTTTTCATTATCGTTTACATTTTTGTGATTTTATGTGATTTTATGTGATTTTTTCAATGAGGCGTAATTTAGTCTCATTTAAGCATTTTATTTGCTGCATTTGAATTCATTACGTCTTTTTCTGGGTTCAATGAGAAGATATTTAACCTTTTAATGAGTCTGCACTGAGGAGCAATAAAGAAATTGCGTTTTTACGTTGTTTAAAAACAAATGAAAAATTCATTTCTTTCAATTGAACGGAGATCGAAATTTATGGCCTAATTATGAGACACTGAAACTAATTTATAACAATTTTCATAATTAAAGTTTAGTCGAATCCATGGAATTATTACAATTGGTGCTACAAGTGAATTCAATATAATGTCCAAAATATTACGAAAAAGACATTACGGTTCTAAATAGAAAGAAGTCTTTAAAAAAATGCTTACAAAACTAACAAGAAATTTATATGATTGATATAAAAGTTATATTTACGATTCATTATATATAGACGATATGAAACTATCACTGATATTAACAAGTATAGTAGTCGTCCTTCCATTCGAATTTAATAGTTTCATTATTATTAAAATAATTATATAACAAGAACCTCTCTAGTTCTTGTAGGAGGAGAGTGTATGTGTAATCCATCATCCATTGTCTTCCCTCTATAATCTTTCAGGTCAATACGTTTCATACAATAGTTCTGTAACATTGTCAAGTCGTATAGATATGACATGGATCAGGTAATTAATATGATACTTGATACTTTGTGCAACCATTTTAAATCAATCTACTCTTGCAATCGAATGTTTCCACTAGGCATCTGAGGTATCTGTACTTAAGAGACTTGGAATTTTATCTAAAAACAAACACTGTTATATGAAGTGAAGAAGTGAGTATGTAGATGCTTCTTATTACTCAATTTCTCAATTCTCAAGTAACTTTGTAACTTTGTCCTGTCAGCAGTTTCTGTAAGAAAAATAATAAGGATTTATCTTCAAAGCTTCGAAAGAAGGGTATAGAGTAAAAGTTCAGAACTAAATACATATGAACGACAATCATTTAATAAAACAAAAATGGAAAATGAAATGGAATGATATGAGAATAGGATCGAATAACAATACTGCTAATTTTTATTCTTATATATATGTATCTATCATATCTTCAAAATGCTAGAATAATGATAAGATAAGATATACTTACATTTCCATTTGTGAATTATTGAAAAAATTAGTATTAAGAAGTAAAGAAATGCGACACCACAGATAGAAATATAAACATCAGATTTTAACACGCGATTGTAGTAATAAATTGACGGAAATATCTAGATACTTCAATAGTTTATGTTTACATAAATCAATATTAAGTATGAGAAATTTTTGTTTAAACGTCAAAAAATTTTAGTTTAAGTAATGTTTTAGATTATTTAAATTATTAAATAAATTATTTAAATTATTTAGATTATTTGTGTTAGATTTATTTGAAATGTTTACAAAGTGGTAATAAAATCATTTTTGATTATTTATGCTTATTAAACAGTGCTTTGGATCTGGTATCGGAACTAATTTTATGTTTTATATAAAGCTTATTAAAGATCATTTCCTAAGCACATTGACTGACAAGAATCAGATAACTCGTTACAAGTTTACTTATCAAATATATACAATTATGTTTAAATTTGTAGAGCAAATATGAGTGAAGATGGATTCAGCGCAAAAAAGGAAATCAATATGAAATTGGTTGCGATGAAACAATTAACACAATTTTCCACACAAAGGACTGGTTTCACTTTACAGACTGAACAAATAGACTTTACACCTAGCTGTATTTACGAATCTTCTTGCCCACAATCCAATCATCAGTTTGGATTATTATATGAGGTCCTCAGTACGTAGCATGTTGTATGCACTCCATTTATGTTTCTAATTCGGCAAAATATGCACACCAAAACATTTAACCTTATTTTTTACTCATAAATTATATAATTATTTGAATCAATTTTGCAATATCAACAAGATATTAAAATTACATGTGTAAAATATTCGTAATTTTTAACTTTGAGCAAAAACAACAAACTACAAACTACAAATTTCACATGAACAATCTCTGCAACGCTTAACAATTTATTACAATTTTTATTCTGTACGAGGCGAAACTCGGCGGAGCCTCGAATGTGCATAAATTGGTTGGTCTCAGCTATTATTTCGCACATGAATTTATTCATGAGCCTCAAATGACATAATGAGGTGCATTTTGCATTATTTTCGCATTAGGCGACTAAAGCTGCAGAGGGGTTAAGCTTTTAATACTATAAACACTTCAAACTATATTGGCAACACTTGTGTCCGTAGAGCCACACTCGCACACATATCTCCAGATACCCAGTACACTCCGTCTCACAGCTAGGCATCCACGCTGCCAAGTGTTTTTCTGCGGATTTCAGATTTCAGTTTTAAGTTTAAGTTTCTAAGCAACAAATTGCAAGTGTTCCACTCTTGCAGTAAATTGAGCTAATGCAAGTTTATTATTATTAAATAAATACAATATTCGTTTAACTGCAATACCAGCAACAACAACTACAGCTGCAGCAGCAACAACAACAAGAGTAACAATTATGGTTGTAATTACTAACGATTTTTTTCAGCTATTATTGAGGTTTATCTCAAAATTTGAATTAGTCTCCTTTTTTAATATCTTTTTTTTGCTTTTTTCTTTTTGCTTTTAAAAATTTGAAACAAATTTAAATATTTCTTAAATTATTTTTAACGACGTCGTAGGCTTTTAAGTAGTTTATGTACGTACTCCCATAAAAGTTTGCCTACTTAAAGTATAATTTTCAGTTTTTAGTGCTGGTGATTTGAGTGCTGCTCGAAGAGTTTCAGATACAGAATACATTAATTTCTTATTTTATTTGGGTTTCCAATGTAATGCGTGTTCGTTTTCCACTTTCGAAATTATAATTAAGCTTAATTATTTCACCAACCGCTGCAGAATTGTAAAATTGCGCCTATTTTCGCTGCTGCATATGCAAACCTAATTAATTTTATTTGATTTTGTAATTGCACCTTTCATTGCATGCAAATCAGGCGAATTTCTCAAACCATACGAGTAATCACACTTAAATAATAATAAAAATATTACTTTTAACAAGATAAGAGTAGCATACACGTAAACATATATGCTACTCACTAAATCAAATCGAAAGCTATAATATAACACTGAGTATATAAATAATAAAATATATAAAATTCTTACAGAAGTTTAGAGAACTGAATCTAGTTCTGGAATATAAAAGGCAGAAAAGGAATGAAAATATTGAATTCTTAATCATTTCTGTTCTAGATACGTTTCAATGATTTAACGTAGACTTCCCTGGGTGAATTAAAAGATGTTTCTTATGCTAATAGCGAAATAATCACCAAGAAATTCAATATACATACCTATATTCCCTTCAGTATAGTTTAGCTCTTGCATCTTTTTCTTGCAATTGAACTCGCTAAGATATTTTATGGGGAACTGATATTTATTTCGCATTTTTTCAAAGCCTTCTATTTTCATTCATTTTTCGACAATACTTATCAGGTCACTGATCTATTCAATTATATTAATAAAATTAAACAGCGACAAATTGGGTCTTTGTTAGACAAACACATTATATCTAAACACATCATTCTGTGTACACTGTTAGAGTAATACATGTCAATATAATTCGTTTTTCAAATATCACTATCTTTGTTGACAAATAAGCTGCCATTAAGGATCGTGAAATCGAGGATTTTGTCGGGCCGTACTATGAACATCACAAGGTCTCTTTTTCTTCTGTTCCTAAACATATTAAAATTGAAGGGGATCAGGTAGTAATAACATACTCTCGAATGGACTTAAATGAGGCTGACATTTTTTTACAAACACCAATAGTTAACTCTTGAGAAGCATAGAATAATTCTCTATTGCGTTGTTAAATGACTTGTGAACTTATCGTGCACATTGCGAAGCCACTAGGTCTGCATGATATAGATTAGGCAGAATTAAATCAAAAAATCTTTTGGCCTTCAGCAAAGGTGCCATTGACTTTTTTACTGGAATACTAACGGAGCTCTTTGCATTCCATCGATGCTTTAACAGTAGATATTGAATTGTACAGGAGCTCCTACGATGAGGAAGATATATTGCAAAATCCATTAATTACTTTCTATGTCTTTGTCTAGCACTACAGCAGAAGTGACTTTAATGTCTTGAAGATCTTTTCTTCACTGGTCTGCTAGAGATAACAGACTTGTTCACTTGGCAAATTAAATGGATTAACAACGATTATACAAAAAAATTATAGTGTAACTCACTTCTCTGAGCCAACTTCTATGGCATGATAGTGGGCAATAAATGTGTCCGAGTGGAAGTGTTGCCCTCTAACCTTACGAAACGTATTTCTTTCGGACTATCCTTATAGGTGAATTAAATCTCAGTGTCATTCACTTGTTGTAACACAACTTCTTTTTAACTTCTTACTAAAAACTAGTAGAAATACAAACTGAAAATATAGCTGCTGGCAAGATATAGATTTGCTGCTATAGCGTCTGTAAAGTAATATACAAGACGAAAATTCCAAATATAGATAGTGCTAACCGCTTCGTTTCCCATAATGCACAGGCCTATCAAGAATAAGATTTTCCATTATGGAGTGTACGAACTTATAAAACTGGTGAACATACCGATCACCAAAACATAATCTCCTTTAGTAATCATATGAGTTGATCTTTGAACAGTACCTTCTCATATTTGGGCGATCTTCTATTATCTGAGCTTATAGTAACAAAACGGCACATGTGCGCTACTTGGACAGAAAATAAAATTCTGACGTCACTGAAACCAATTAACCAACAAAACCCCTATCACCTACTTCACTGTTTTGAAGTCATTATTTTTAATTAACGTTTTTTATTAAATGTATTTGCTTTCGTTTTTTTTTCGTTTTTCTTATTGTTTTGTTGTTGTTGTTGTTGTTGTTGTTGTTGTTGTTGCTGTGGTTTTCTTATTTAGAATATTATAATTTCAACACAATTAAAGTTATCAATTTCATTTAATTGAACTAAAACTTTCTTCTTCTTCACTGTCTTCAGTGCCTTCTCTGTGTTCAGTGTCTTCAATTCTTTCTTTATAAATTGTTTAATTTGCATTTTATTAATTTTGCACGCGATCTGAATTTTACACCGAATACGTGCAATGCTACACTACACTACACAAGAAAACGTTACACAACACAGCAAACTATTTGACATAATCATATATTTATGTGCTGCTGTGCTATATTTTCAGCTCTTCTTCTTCTTCGTCTTTGGTTTGTCTTCTTCTTATTTGTATTCCACACAATATTTAACAACAATTTACTAAGCATGCGTCGCTGCAATTATCACCATTCAGTTTTGTTTTTGTGTACTGTGTCGTGTAGTAAATCTGATTTCATTGCTTCATTCGCATTTATGTATTGTTGTTGTTGCTGTTGTTGTTGTGCTGTGTCTTGGAAAGAATGTAATTTGTTGTTGTTTCTTCAGTTGCTGTGCTCTTAAGTGTTCATCAATTGATTTTGATTGGTTTGCTTTTATTTTAATTGTAATTTCTTGATAAAAAAAAACGCGCCTTCTCTGTAGCCTCTGTTGACATCGTTATGTTTAATATTTCTTATTTAATTCATATTTATTATGCCACAAACGTGCAACATAAATAATAAACATTTTTGTATTGATGATGGACCATACGCAATCGAGATGAATGTGTCCAAGCATATGTGTGAATGTGTGTGTTTGTGTGAACTAAAATATTCACTTTAATTTCGTATGGAGTGAGTGAATGAGTGGGGCATGAATGCGGCATGAGTGCGGCATGCAACGTAGTTTTGTAAAAGCAAAGATTTTGCATAAATTATGGAACAATTAAAATGCCAAGAATGTGATTAATTAAAAGAAAATAGAGATGGCACCGTGACAGAGGGGTAAGGTGTTAAATTATTTACAATAATGAAGTGTTAAAATAAATTTCAAATAAAATGCAAGTTTTAGAATTGTTAAAGCAATATGAATAAATGAATATGTTTAAATTGTTACTGATTGTCTTTTCATTTTTTATTATAGAATAAATAATTATTTTTTTATAATTAATTTTGTTTTATTTATATTTAATTTATATTAAAAACTCAAATAGATTATCAACATTTTTTTACCGCTGCGCTGTATTAATAAGTAATTCATTTAATAGATGCTGTACTCATTGTATGTTTATAAACAAGTCTTAGATACTTTGTTAGTAATGTGCAGTGTCATTTCACAATATGTACTTATTATAGTTTAATTTATTTTTTGTAAAATATTTTGCTTAATTTTATACTATTTTTAATATACATATATAATTTTTTTTTAAATGATTGTTCTCTTAAATATTTTATTAATAATACAACATTTTTCTTGTTACCAATCGCGTTTAATTAATAACGTTCCCCCATTCAACTTTGTAATTAATTGCTTTATTTCGTGCTAATTATGAATTGCATTCAAAATGCAACAATTAAGACTTTGGCCACTTGTGCCTAACTCAAAAAAGGAGTGGCACGCACACAGACAAGAAACTGTACTTACATTGGCCGACCATAATGGCTGACTGACACATGCCGATAATCAACAAAACAAAAATATTTTATACTTACGAACATTTTTAGTATACAAAAAAAAAACAAAATAACAAAATAACAAAAATAAAATCTAATTAATTGCAATTATTGAAAGCCGTAATTATTGTATAAAGCAAAACCAACAACAGCAACAAAAACAATAGCACAAGTAATAATAATCAGACTCACAAAGTATATAAGAATTATTTTAGACATATTCAGCAATTGCGGCTAATTATATGTCCGTCTGTTTGTTGATTTGTTCGTCCGTCACTCAGTCTGTAGAGACTGAGAGTAGACAATAATTACCATAAAACTGAGAGTAGTTATCTCCTATGTCCGTCTGTCTATCTGTTTGTCTATCTGTCTGTCTATCATTTTGACCATTTGTCTATTTGTCGATTGCTATTATTGTTTGCTGCAATTTTGCTTATATTGTTTATTATCATTTTTTGCTCATTAATAATTTAAATTGTTACAACAAAGCTAATGTAATTTAATGCTGTAAATTAATTTCTATAATTGCACGTATTATTTATAATGTAATTTTGTTTTCATACTTATTTCAAAATAGTGTATCCAAATATAGTTGCGATTGCATTTGCCAACTAATTATTTGTAGCACTAATTACTGACTGCTCGCTCATATTAGATTTAATTTGGTTTTATATAATTATTTTAACTAATTTATTTTTATTAATTATTCCTTGAAAAAACATCGGCGCCATTTACGACTGAGAGTTCTCGATTATTTCATAAGCACATCATTTACATGCGACAATCTTATCGATTTAAATTGCTGCATAATCGAAATTGACTTTTGGGTCCCATTACATATTCCACATTATTGATCGTTTTGATTATAAACTTTTAATTACAACAAAGTAATGGCTTGTTGTCTATTGTTCCTTGACTCAACACTGACGTGTTCACATTACCCTTGCCCATGCCCCTCGCGCCACTATTTCAATGCACCAGATGCGTTCTTCAGTGCTTCAGTTCTTCATTAAAAATGTCGTACGTGTGCGAATTATCGATAAACATGTAAATGCGTCCAATTCGCTAATGGCCACAGAGACCAGACCATAACTTCACTAATGGCCAGACAGTTGGACGGTTGAACGGTCGGGAAGGTGATACAGCAGTCAGTATAAGTAGAAACACAACATACTTGTATTGACAATATTTAATAACATCATTTATTAAGTATTATGGTCTAATGTAATGGGTTGACGTTAGGTCAGCGTTGCATATAATGTAATTATTTGTAATTAAAATATAGTTTACATTTATTTTGTTATTAAAAATTTATAATAGAAATTGCAAGAAATTGTCCCACATATGGAATTCTAAAATTTGACACGTCATTCAAAAATATTATATGCGCTTAATGTCATTTAAAGGACGAAAGGTAATTAAATTTAATTGCATTTTCATAGGAAAATTTTTACAATTATTTATAAGCAATTATTTATTAACAATATTTACGACTTTACTTTATACATTAATATATATTGTAGTGATTGTATGTTTGTTCGATATTATTTTAGAGCTTCGGTGTCTAAATGTGACCATTAATTTTTTTTTAAATAAAATTATCACATAGCTTACCACCGAATGAAAAGCTTTTGTTTAAAAATGTTTAGCATATATTTCGTTCTGTTTTTTAGAACTTCATTAGAGCTTAATTTTTTTCCAACACTTAGTAGTGGAGTTTTTGACAAATAGTGAAAACTCATTGATTATATTATTCCGCTGCTATACAATTACGGGCTATATATGTAAACGAATTTGATTTTATGTCAAAACGCAAAGCAAATAAAAAGTATCCATGATTATTTTTGGCACTTCCCAACCAAGTTCTATCAAGATGATCAAAGATATGTGTTGCGTGGCAATGTCGTGATGGAACACAGCTACTTTTCCTTGCTTATTTTGGTCAAGCGATCGAGTTATGATATGTGGAGATTGAATTAACTATTGCACCAGACTGAAGCAGCTTGTAGTCCTACCAAACAGGCAACATAACCTTCTCTTCTTTCAATCCAGGCTTTAAAGCCATTTATGGAGGCTTATAAGCCTATTTACCGCCACACAATGTACCAGTAATAAAATTAGACAATCGAAGTTCTGTGGTTTCTGAACCAATAAATATATTCGAACAAAGTTTTTATTAAATATTGTTTTTGAGATAGGATATATTTTGAATGAATTGACAGGTTCCGGTTAGCCGAATGGGCTTACCCAAATTAGGTCTAAACATGGTCAATTTTTAAAGTTTTTCCAATATTTCAAAAATTGTGATTGGGACTAAGAGATGAAATTCGGTAGACTAAATACTTGTACTTTACAAAATACAAAATTTGAATAAAAAATTTTTTATTTTTTTTATAAAAACTATATTTAAGGAAGATTTTATTTGAATATCTCTTCTGGTTTAAAAAATACCGAATTAGGATCGTTTAATTTCAATTTTGCCACACAATCCGGCGTTTGACCGTGAGCGCTTGTATTAGATATTCCATATTCTCGTGTTTAATCCATTATTCAAAACTTCATCAGATTTTTTTAGTGACTGTCTAACCAAAGGAAGATATATTCATAGCATCGAAATTTTCGTAACGGAATCGGGTAAACTACGAGTACTTCTGGGTCCGGAGTGGTTAAATCATCTTTATTTTAAAAAAGCATTACAAAGCGTATTTCTTTAACCGCGGACTGATTTTATATTAGTCAATATAAATGAAATGACAATTGATTATAATTATTTTAATATATGTATTATCGTAACTCTACTTATGAATGGAGTAGAATTTCCATTAAAACCAATATCTAAACTTTTACCTTATTTTTATATCCTCAAAATGCAAAGGACTTGATTTTAATGAGCAACTCAGACAATATAAGAAAATAATTTTAAACTTCGCATTTGGTTAATTTATTTGGCTTTTGTAGAATTTGCATTATTTTTCACAATGTCCTTTGTGTAAAATATAATGAGCACGTACAATATAAAGAACGGTTGAAAAGCGCTCAACTCACATGCAAAATTGAAGCTCAAGCTCGTAGGAAAAGGGTTGCAAAATTATAATTAGTTAAAATGCCTCATCCCCGTGCCCCCCAAAAACAGAACTCACGTTGCACAATCAAGGCTCAGTGCACTTACGCGATATATTTCGATAAATTCTTCCTTCTTCCTTTGATTTTGGTATTTTGCTTATTTTCTTTTTTTTTTTTGCTAATAATTTTAGCAAATTCCGCGCTGCCAGTGCTCAGTGCGTGCTCAATTGGGGAGTTTTAACTTATGTGCATATATGACTAGTATATATGACGCCCCTTCTGTTTTTATACCCTAATTTAGCTAAATTATATTTTTGCTTTATGTTTGCGTCATTATCCTGTAGGCTAAACAAAGCAAAACTTAGCAAACCAACGGGACATGCAAACATGCATGAGAGTTAAATTCAATTTTTTTAATGAATTAAAATTGCAAATGTGCGCATAACCTAAGTTATGGGGAAGAGATAGTGCGGGGAGAGACTAAATCAGTCTAAATAGGAATTAAAAAATGAAATTATAAATAAAAATACGAACAGAAATAAAAATGTGAATAACTCATTATGCAGCACATTAAGGACAAAGGCCGCTAAAGGGTAAATTCAATTGAGAGGGTTGCCAACGTATTGACGTTATTGCTACTAAGCCTGTAGTAGTAGTAGTTGTTTTTGTTTTTGTTGTAGTTATTTAAAACTTGATCTATATTACTGCTGTAGTTGTTGCTGCTGCTGTTGTTGTTGCTGTTATTTTAGCGTTTATCGCTTTGGTTATTGTTGTTGTTAATGTTTGTGCGTGCTCATTCGAATCACGCAAATTTTATTTTTCTTTAATGATCAAAAAGTAATATGCAATATAATAAGGACATTCAAGTTAAATTAGTGCCGTGCTGCGCAGAATTCATTACGGGGGTGAATGGTGCAACTGTGGTGTATACCTAACGTAGTATTCGTATGCATGTGGCTGACTATATGCGTTCACAATGGTGTGTGTGTGTAATGATACGAATAAGTGTATTGGCAAATGTACTTACATTTCGCAATAGCTTTTGTTTGTGTAATCGAGTGTAATTTTGAGAAAATTGCAGGATTTATGTTTTTTTTTTGTATTTTTGTTTTTTGTTTTTGTTGCCTTGCATAAATAATTTTTCCAATGATTTAATGTGTTTGCATTTGTAATATTTTTCCACATTACGTTTCGCTGCTACTGTTGTTGTTATTGTTGTTCATTGTTGGTGTATTATGTAAAAGTCCTATAATTTCATACATTATTTGTTTGTTGTTGTTATTATTATTTTTGTTGCTATATTATTTGCTATTGATTTTAAATTTGGAATTCTTTCCAAGCAAAGGAACTAATTTTTAAAATTGCATATCACTGTAGGGTGTTTCAAGCAATCAACTTAGACTTAAGTGGTTGGAAATACTTTAATAAATTTTTAATTAAATAATATTTGTATAATTTTTTCAAATTAATATTTTCTTATTAATATATAATTAAATGTTTTAATGACCAAAAGAAATTTTTTATAAAAATAATTAGTTCACGGGCTAATTGGTCAGTTATTAAATAATGATATTTTTATTATTTAGTTTTATAAGATTTTTATTTTCCAATATTTCGACTATATTCTATAGTCATCATCGGGGAACTATTAATATATAAAATGGACTAAATATTTAAATATGGTGACTTCAAGGCTTTTTAAAATGATTAACTCACCCTGTAATTGCCGTCGAGTACTTACACATTTGCACGGAATTTCCTGCAAGTTCATTATTTTAGGAGCTGTGCTGGTATTGGTAATGCATGTTCATAATTACTACCACGTGACTAAACACACATTAATTTTCAGAAAGTTTTTAAGAAGTTACTTTTTCGAACTTAAAATGCTTCACAAACTTTTCAAAGATTTTAAATAACTTTTAAATGAAAAAATATTTCCAAAGAAAAAGCTTGTGTAATTACTTTACCGTTCCAAATCCCTAAAAGCACCATGGATCTGCTGCATATAAAATATCGAATTCTTTGAATATTAAAGATATTCTGTAAAGGACATTATAAGTTGAGCCAAGATATGGTTTAAAAAAGTTATCTCGATATATTTTACCTCATAATTTTCAAACATTATTTCTTAATGTTGTGATTTTATAGAAGTTCCCATCGATATTATTTCTTTCAACATAATAGCAGTAATGAGATAGCCCAGAATTTATAATGAAATTGTACCACAAGTAGTAGATACGCCCGTAGTAATAGTATAAAAATCTCGTCAGGAAGAAATAATGAAATCTTATTAGCTGTCATATAACATACATTTTCTTCAAACAGATTTCTGTTGATGATCATCATTAGCCTCAAGAACTCAAACACTCGTTGAGTTGATTTTCACCAATCAATAGCGGTTGCTTAAATAATGTATATTTCCAAGGATATTCCTATCTAAAATTGGAAAATAATACACTTTCTATTCTTGCATAGAAGATTATGATTAAGAAGTGATAATGCTTTTTCTTTTATTTTTATCAACAGATATTTCTTGTGAAATTAACAAGCATCAATTGCGGAAATGGATCATCTTATTTATTAGTTGTTTATTTCAGTTGTTTACAGCTTCAAATCGTTTGCTACAATATATTGTGATTAATATTCGTTTTAAATTTTTAAGCCACGGTATACAACAAAACTTTTTGTTGATAAATAAAAAACGGAAAACGCATATGCCCCGCACGTTTGTAAACAAAAAAATGAGTTCTCATTTTCCCTAATATCGACATGATGTTGCCACTAGTTTGAAATGATCAAAGTTTGAAATTGGTTTCTATACACTGAACCACTTATATACAATACTTATAACTAAACTCAGTTATATCAATATCGTGATAAAACTCATGTAACCCATGGTTCATTTGGTAATTGTAGTCAATTGGTAGTAAAGTTCTTTTTAAAACTGCTTCATCGTTCTGTAAAAGCGACAATTCTTCTGAGCCATACAGAAACACAGGTAGAATGAGTGACCTATGAAGATTCGCTGAATTGTTGTTTTCGTAAATATGGATCATAAACTTTCAGCGAAAAAAATGTTTGAAGCGACTTATGCTGGTCATAACGTGAGAATGGATGATGAAACTCCAGCGAAAAAATGTTTAAAGCGTCAGTTGGACCAAAAAGGCTACAGGAGGTAGACCGTGTCTGCAGTAGAGTGATCAAATTGAGGTTGCAGTAACCACAATAGATGTACGAGACTAAAGACGACACATATTCAGCAAAAATACCAGGAGGAGAGTGCTACTTCAGACCTATAACCAGTAACAGATTCGTAAGACCATTTAAGCAATTAAGTACTTATAATTAAACATGTTGTCATAATATGAGTTGTTGATTTCCGGTATGCTCTAATAGTAACAAACCAATGGAAGTGATTCTCGTCATTTTGTATACACCTAAAGCTTAATTATTGTGTTTTATAATCAATTTTGTTTAATTTATGTTGACTATTGAAACTTTAATTATTGTAAATAATTAGCTTTATTTTTGCAAAAGAATTTATATTTCGCAGCAATTTATTTTTCGCAAACACTTCATTAAACTGAAACATTTTATTATATTTTAGTTAAACGATCTCATAATTTATCACTTCCCACTGACCCAGTATTTAGCCTTCTTAATAAATTAAGTAAAACTGCTTAACCAAACTAGTAAAACGTCGATTTCCTTTAATTTTCTTGGTTAATTGCCGACCTCTCCGTTTTCCTAGTTGGCTCGTTGGATCGTTGGCTCGTTGGTTGGTTGATTCGTTGTTTAATTTTGATATTCATGGATTGCTTGAATTGCAACGAATTGCATGTCTCGGTCCGTCTTGCATTTAAAATTATTGATGATTTGAATTATTTTGAATTGTCGGACGTGAAGCTGCAATGGCGCTCTAAAATGCTGCGCTTGCACTAACAAAATGACGTTCTACATAATTTAAATGTTTAATCTTCGAGATTTTTTTCTGCCATTTTAATTTTTAATGTCTCAAAGTTGTAAGTTGTAAGTCTTTTGCCACAAAATGAATTATTTTACCAATAGAAAGTTGCACTCGTAGCGCATACAAACATTAATGTTGCTAAAATGGTAATTACAATTTATGAGCGATACAGCATGAAAATGAGGATAATTATTCTGGTTTCTGCGCTCGCTATGGGTACAAGGAAGAGGCACGGGTGCGCAGGCGCTTTTAAGTTTAATAAAAATAACTGCATAACAAGTACAAGCCAAACATAAAGCAATGTACATTTATTTGCACGTAATTGTGTATGTGTGTTTGTGTGTGTAAAGTATTATCATTTAAGATGCGAAGACATTCCTGCGGGTTCGTTGCAGGCGCAACAGTAATTAATCGAAGCATTTAGCAGCGCATGTTAGCCGACATACTTTTCATTTGCTTTGACTTTTTCTTTTTTTGTTGTTGTTGTATTTGTGGTAGGTAAACTGCTTGTTGATTTCTTCTTTTTATGCTTTACTTTGCGCTGATAAGTTAATAAGACAACTAAAATACATACTTCCATTCAACCAAACTACCATCCGTCCATCGCTCGCTGCATTGATGGTGATGCATTGTGTGCTGTGTGCTATGTGCTGTGTGCTGTGTTTTCAATGGCATTCGTGTGTACAGGAAACAGTCAACATGTTGCCGCAACATTTTACAACACTGTGTAATATTATGAGTGCAAGCTATGCGCTAATCGAACGTAAATTAAAAATTCGATTAACACTTGCAAAAACTTGTTCGGAATGCTGAAAAGCATTAAAAATCATGTACAAAATTATAAACGTACCCACAAATTAATTATGTTGGTGCAGTTGTTGTAATTTTAATTTTTCATTTTTAATATTGTATATTGTATATTATTAACTATACATAATTTTGTCGAAAAACATAAGAAAATCTTACAGATAATATGCACTGACCTCGGCAGGAGTTAACGAACCTTTAATATCGAAGCGAAATTAATTAAACCACACCCATTTTAAACGCCCAATAAGATTTCAATTTGATTTCAGTTGAGTTAATTTAATTTAATTTTTTTGTTTTTAATAGTTATATTTAGATTGGCATTTGCTTCCTTAAATTAAGTTTACTGACACCCTAATTTATGCAAATGACTTTTTAATTAATTTTTAAATTTCATTTTCGATTACTCCAATATAAATTGAAAAAAAATATTCCCCAGTTTTTTTAAAGCAATATATATTTCTTTCTGTATGTGAGAGGAGAAAATTATTAAGAAAATAATAGTAATAATAACTCATTTCATTAATAATTAATTTAATTTAAAAGCAATATAATATAAATTTCTATTTCTAATACAAAAAATAATAAAATCCATTTCCATTGAGGTAATTTCGGAGGCAAATAAAGAACAGTTTTAAGTCTCTCTTCGACTATAACAGCAAATCTACAGAGCAAATAATTTTACACAACTTTTAGTGCAATCACATTTATTTATTCAGAAATTCCTTAAAATATTCAATTTGTAGACATACATTCGGCGTTAAAAAAAACTTTCGCATTAAAACGAAGGATGCAGGACATTATTGAAACTTATATAATTAAAATATTGCTGGCGCGTGCAACAACAAACTTTTCGCCGCAATAAACAGCAAATACAATAGTAATTACAAAAGCAACAAAAACAATTAAAATTCGTCGTTTTCACAACGCCTACCAACCCACACATATACGCACTCATACAAAAGACAAACAAAAAGCCACGTAAAAAGAGCATCCCAGTAGAAAACGGATCGATCCGTCATCGAAGACGTCTTCAAGACATGGATACATACATGAAGACCGATCGATCCAAATGTATGACGGTCTTTGAAGACACTTTCATACAAATTAGCCAAATGTCTTCAATGAATTTTTGCGTACATGTCTCGAAGACCGTCTCGAAGACCATGTCTTGCATAACGGACGCATTCGACAGAAAATTGTGCGCTCTTATTGCAGTGCTCATATAATTTTTTCACCCTTTTTTTTATTTCTACTCTTTTATTGCGCTCTTTAAATTTTAAATAAATTTCAATTTTCTCTTTAAATAAGTAGAAAGAAATTGTTGTATTTTGTACTTTTATTTATTTTATATAATAATTTTTTACATTACATTCAAAATTAAAAGTTTTAGAAGTAAATTATAAATTTTATTATAAATTATTATAAATTTTATTAAGACAGTAATAATAAATTAAATTAAACATAATGAAAATAAATTTAAATAATTAACTTAATATAACTTAGCATATCTAAAATTAACTAAAACTAATATAAAATAATTTATAGCATTTCGCTATTATCAATTGTTTTCAAAAGCGTTGAAGAGGATTTTAGTACAATTAAACCTTCTGATCTTAAGAGTTCTAAAATATCATTACTACAACGCCTGTTAATCCTGTGTTTTTTAAATATAACAGCTAATTTTTCACAAGTGTTTTCAGTTTTTTTATTTTCAACATCCTTTGTTTCGTTTCTAAAACAACTTTCACTGGAATTATTGTCTTCAATATTAATATCAATATATTTTCCAGGAACTAAGTCACTATTTAATTTGTTTTGATTTAATTTCTTTTTTTTTAATATTTCGTAGTTTAATGATTTTGTTTCTTTATTCATTTTGATTTTTTTAATATTTATTTCACAAATGTTTATTTACTACACTTCTACAAATTATTGCGTCACTTCATTTATAAAACATAGCGTCATCTGAGGCAAAATTCAAATACGTTGCTATGAAACACTAAAAATGAGAGAGAAAGCGAAGAAAGAGTATTTATATTCATGTTTTGAGCAATTGTTTTGCAAATTTGCTTGAACATGCGGACGCGGTATCAAAGACCGTCTTGAAGACAATGTCTTCGAAGACCACTTTTTCTACTGGGATAATAGTTCAGCTCAGCTGCTGTCGTTATTTGACGGCACTGCGCTGCTTGCAGCAAGTACCAAGGTGGTGTGGCATAGACAACACTTGTCTTGAATTTCATTTTAATACCACTACATGTCTCAACCCTATTGTGTTGTTGTTGTTATTGTCAATGTTGTACTGCAGCAGCGACATTTGACCACAGCCGTACGTCTCTCCGTTGTCCGTTATCCATTGTCCTGCTGTTGACGTTTCATAATTTTGTTGTTTTGTTTTATGCTTCTTATGCACATACGAATTCATTATAACAATAACACATACGCATACACATACACATACAAGCGCACAAAAAGTGCATTTATGTAAAATTACTAGCTAACACATGCATATGCATATACTTAAACTTAAATATGCTCACATTTGCATGCAATGAGCAAAATTAATTATTATGCTTGAGAAGCCCACCTCTGCGCTATACACCTCTGCATATCTACAAGTTTGAAGTTACTGTGTCTTTGCTCCTTCGCTTGCCTGCTCGCTCCACAATTCTTTCGCTCATTCGTTCGGTCGTTCAGTTGTTCGGTCGTTAGTCTGTTTGTGTATTGTGGCTTGCGTTGCAAATTAAGCACTGCTGCCGACGCACTAACTAACTTTACTAACTCAATGCCATGCCTCAACGGCTTCCAAGGGGGTAAGAGGCTTAAGGGTTGGTTCAAACATTGCACTGAGCATAAGCAATGCTCTTAACAAAATTGTTTTCCTACTTATACTTGTATTATCCTTGCAATGTGTTGCATTCATTATGCATTAAAATCAACGCTGGCATGAGAAATGCCAGTCAAGTTAGTTGTTTAGCTTAATATTGTAAGGGGATTGGCGTTCAGTTCAGTTGTGTGATGGGTGGAGGTAAGTGAGGTAGGTGGGTGCTATATATGCTCTGCAAATCTAAGCATTATTATTACAATTGTTGTATTGTTGTGTTGTTGTTGTAGGTGTCAGCAGTGGTCAATTCGTAACTTCAAGTACAACATGCCTATTGCAGACAAAAACACTGTATTGCAAATTTTCCAGCATTCCCCCGCAGCACTCCTTACTGCAACAACAGAACTTATTCAATACTTGATTGCGTTGCAGTAACCAAATTACAACATTCTCTACTGCATTACAAAGTCATCTATAGCTGTTGTGGTTGTTGTAATTGGTGTTGTTGGAGTTGTTGTAGTTGTTGTAACTGTTTTTGGTTTAGTAAACTTTAAGAAGGTGCACTACTACGAACGTGTTGGTGTTTTTAATATATATGTGTGTGTGTGCGATACTTAGTATCTCCAAACGGTTTCAATGCATAAACAAAATGCCTACGATTCTCTAAAGGATTCCTCATGTTAATACTGGAATACAGGGTCATGAATATTGTTGCTGAATAAACAGTTATAGTTTGTTAAAAAATTTTTCAAATTATTTTCAAATAAAATTTGATTGAAAGTTTATTAACATTGATTGAAATCATTAGTGATATATCATCTGATATTTATTTTTAAATATTGTTATTTTTAATAGAGTACAAATAAAACTGGTTCTGTGTAAATCAAGACTTAACAGTTGATGATAAATTGACCTATCAATCTATTAAAATGGATAGTATTTTTTTAATATGAAGTTAGTTTTTTTAAAGTAAGTCAGTTGATCTCTATGATCAACTTTGACATTTAACACTTTCACATCTGCGGATGTTCTTATTTTCAAATAAAATATTTCGATTCAAAATTTTCTTAAAAAATAAATGAAATAAAAAAATAAGTAAATATATTTTGGTTCAATCAGAATTATAACAAATGATACAAATATTATTATTTATCTGTACATAAATTTTACTTGCCTTCTGAGTATCTGAATTACCCTTTTTATTTAACATTTATTTACATTACATATCTGTAAATGTATTTGTAATGAATTAAATTTACAAACATATGCACATACACATACAAACGAACCAACTTAAAAACAGCCGCAAGCTTCGGTTGACGATAATTTGTTGCTTATAAGAAACTTTAATTGGTCCTACAGTGGCGGACTTATTATTTACGATGGATATGTAAAATATAAATAAATATAATAAATTAAATTATTTTTATAAGAAAATTTTAAATTTAAAATAATTAAAAAATTATTAATTCAGTTTTAATATCACGAAAATTTGTAAGAAGTTAATTGAAATTTGGCGTAATCTTTTGTAAGTAACTTGCAAAAAAACAGGAACTCGCTTAAATTAGCAGCATTAAATAAAGATTGTTGTTTCATAAGTTAAAGTCAAAGTTAACCTATGTTGTCTTTACAATATACATAATTACAAAGGATGCTGTCTGACTATCAGCTAAATAATATGTTTTGCTGCTTTATATTTCTTTTTAATATTTTTTCATTTATTATTATTATTTGAATTTATCATAATCAGTCGACTGGTATTTTCGAGTTTTAAGATCAAGAAAATACATCCATTTTTCTTACTCGTATCCCCACTGGCTCTCACTGACTAGGTAGGTCCAATTTTATTAGTTCTCCTTTTTGCATTTTTATGACCAAACATTCATTTTGATTAGT
Source organism: Teleopsis dalmanni (assembly GCF_002237135.1). Lineage (NCBI taxonomy): Eukaryota > Metazoa > Arthropoda > Insecta > Diptera > Diopsidae > Teleopsis > Teleopsis dalmanni. The sequence goes on along the minus strand of NC_051847.1, from coordinate 3,722,717 downwards.
AACTCTCAACCACAATTTATTTTATGTTGAAGTCCTCTCAATTACTTTTGTTGTTGTTTTTGGAATGGTTCCGGTTGAAGTGTTTATTATTGGAACTATTTTTGATGTTTAGGCTGTTCTTAAGGTATTGTGCTAGATATTTACCAATTTTATTGTTTTGTGTGTTTTATATTTCTATCTCAGTAAAATTGAAGATTTGCACTTTTTTTTGGTTGTATGTTTATTAAAGTCATATCCGACCTATTAAGGAGAGTTAAATCTGTTACTGTGTTTTTTGATATTGATATGTCCAATAAATTGTGTATTGGTTTGCATTAATATTCGTTCAAAGAAATAAAAAATTAAATCTTTTAGTTTTTGTTCTGATGACCCCACATGAAGATTAGAAGGTTCCATTTCTTTTATTTCAATATTATTAATAACAGTTATATGATTTCAAGGGATTGCTCTAAAATAAGCCATTAACTTAGGGCAGCTCTTGAATTCGATGGTACAGATGTATGATATAGAGAAAGCACGAGTGATACAATTCATATAGAGAAGACGCTTCTTCTGAATATCTGATTAAATTGGATCGATTTCTTTTATTACATTATTTTTAATTTAACTATTATTATTTTATATGATAGTGTTTTGAATTTCTGCCCAATATACGTCTGCTCTGAACCGCTCCTAATAAAAATCTACAAAAAGTGATAATTTCTCACTTAAGGTGGGTTAAGGAGATTTTCCATAAATTTGCCTCTTACATTTGCGTTTAATACATTAACACATACACATACACATACACAAAAGTACATATTGTGACTCAAACTACCATGTCTGCACATGGTCTTCGACTTGGTCTTGGTCAACTCCGTACGACCATTGGAGAAGTTCTTATGTTCATTACGTAAGTCTCAACAAAGCTTACTGTAAAATTTATAACAGAATTGAGGAGGTGTAAAATTTTGATTGCCACGTCTTCGGAAATTTGTGCAATGCAGCATTGGAATGTGTGTGTGTATCTGTGTATGTGTATGTGTGTCATTGCAGTTGTATATGTAAATTTGTGATGGGTGTGGGTGTCATTGGTTGTGGTTGTAGTTGTTGTTGTTGTTGCAGTCGACACAGCGGCAATACGTGTGCAATGTCCATTTCCACTTTTTGCTCGACTGCATTTTGCATACAAATTTAACTTTATATCCTTTAGCCATAATGAGCAGAAGTTTGAGTTATAATTTCGGTTTGTGTTCAGATGTAGCTCTGCATATGCTTACGTATTTACGTATTTAGAATAAATGAGTATACGAGTTTGTATATTGAAATTTATGTTCTTCATTGTTGTTGTGGGGTTGCTGAGCAGTTGGCATTGCCATTGCCAGGCGAAAGGATAATTAATGAAATTAATGCCGAGTGTGAGTTTAAGTGCACAAAATATTCGATAATGTTTGCATAAAATGCAAATTCTAAATTATGTAGAAGACGACTGGGAAGGAGCTGGAGACTGGTCTGCACTCTCAGAGCGAGATTGGGGTTGGCTGACTATCATATTTGTTGGTGGACATAACATGACTTAAGTGAAAGATGTTTGTAATGTAATTTTAACGCTTTTTGTGTTAAATTGAAAGTGGAAAATTGGATAGTTTCTATCTTATCCAATATACTTAATATGTAACAAAACTTTTTAATACAAGATATGTAAGTTTACACTTAAAACATGTTTTAATATGTACCTCTATTTATTTTCATATTATTCTCTACTATATTGTATATAATTCAACATTTAAAAGATATTTATTAAAAAGTTAGTATTGTTTCACATATCTTATTTAAGGCTTAACACAATGTCTCATTGATATGGCCGAAGGTTGCGAAGAAACGGAGAGTAGTAACGCAAATCGTAACGCCGATAACGCTCCGACTATGTTAGGTACTGTCTTGCCATGCGAAACAGCTATTACCGCCTCTTTGGGTGTCACAGGCGGTGTGATGAAACGTGAATTCGTTGATGCGAGCGTGCTTAGTGGCAGCCTAACGGCAGCAGCACACTTAACCGCTAGCGTTAGTTTGTCCAGCCCCATATCATCGATGCCATCACCAACTTGTCAACAACAACAGCAGCAACAACACGTACATTGCCGTACACCTACTCCAGCTAATTGTAATTCAACTGTCTCCTCGACAACGTTAATTGGTAATAAAATGTCTACAAATTTAGCTACACTCAATTGTTCCTCATCCTCTTCGTCGTCATCGTCGAATTCATCATCCTCGTCCTCTTCGTCATCGTCATCAACATCATCAACTGCTTCATCATCGACAACAGCTGCTATTGCTGCCAACTCAAATGCCAATAAATCGCCCTCCAGCATTGTTGGCTCACCATTTTCCACCGCGGCCACTTTATCAGTGCGTGGCACTTCACCGCCCTCAACACCAACATTGCCAGCGCCAGGTACACCCGGCGGCCATGCCAGTAATGCCAGCTGTACATCGGCAGTACAAACGGGCACAACGGTCCCGCCAACAGCACCGTCACCCGTGAACAGCATCTCGCTAAATATAAAAACCGAAGCGGTAAGTGCAGCCAATGATTTTACATTTAATTATTATAATTATTTAAAATTATTTATTTCAAACAATAAATTAAGACAAGATTTCACAAAGTCATAGATTGGCAGAAAATTAACTGCTCAGTTGTATGAAAAACGGAAAAAGAGCAAAAGAACACAAAGTTTACATATGCCTTACACTGATTTCACGCTCACGTTCACGTTCATGTGTTGTTGCTCTTCGCGGTCGCAGCAACTTTTTATCCTGCAGTCATCTTCATTGATGCTGCTGGCCGGCAACGGCAACACCGACATGGAAAACAAATGACTTTTGCCAAAATACGATTTTGTATCAACGAGCAAACGCTTTGACTGCAATCAACACAAGAGCCAATCGGATGACTATGACAGACAGACATGCAAACATGCAGACAAACAGACAGACAAGCAAACATACAAACGGACAGACGGACAGACAGACAATTTGGCTTAAAGTTGTCATTTTTATGCTGCTCTTTGGCTGCTGCCGCCGTTGTCGCTGTTGTCGCCGTTGCCGTTTTGCTTTTATTGCCGTGGAAGATTTGTGCCGTTTGATTAAATCTTTTTAGCACTTTTGTATGTCAACGGGAACATAAAGTTCAGACTTGCTTAGCATGAGATACCCTCGACCGCACTATTCCAAAGTGTTGCCAGTAAATTAAATTGAGTAGATAAGAAACGAAAATGGAATTAAGTTTACTGGAAGCTGTGGCAAGTAAGACCATTGGTGGTCTTGTAGAGTTAAGGACTGTAAAAATAATTTATTATCATTCGTTTTTTATTGGGAAATATAAGCTGATATAACACAACTTATTGATGACATAGGTTCTTCAATTTCGTTGTTCTTGGTTCTATGGATTCAATTGTTGTATAGGATTTACTATTAAGGGATACTACATTTTCAATATACAACGATAATTATTCAAAAGGTATTTTATTAGTAAATGTTTCGATTTTTATAGAATTATATAGTTGTGTCTATTGTTCTGATTGAGTCCTCTTTCTCCACTACATAATTGCCTTCTTCAGTCTCGCACATCAAGTGAATCAAGTGCTTCCTGAACTTGATCATTCCATCAGAGATTTTGTCCACCTCTACGTCCTCTTCCTCCAACCGGTTTTAATCACCTTTTTCGTCAGAGCAACGTCATCCTTTCTCATGATTCGTCCTCTTTCCCCACTACATAATTGCCTTCTTCAGTCTCGCACATCAAGTGAAGTAAGGGCTTCCTGAACTTGATCATTCCATCAGAGACTTGGTCTACGTCTCCGTCCTCTTCCTCCAACCGGTTTAAATCACCTTTTTCGTCAAAGCAACGTCATCCTTTCTCATGATTCGCTGAACTAGATCCATATTGTCGTGATTAAGCTCGTACAGCTCGTAACTTATAAAATCAAAGATCTCACAAAGAACTTTTCTTTTGTCATGCTTTAGTAAGTCAAAACATAAGTACTACAAGATATATCCGTTCTATAAAAGATAACTCAAAACTTTAATAAAGGTGTGTATAATATTTTTTATTGTTTGACGCAATTTTGATGTCAAGTAGCTTGAGACTGTACTTCCGAATTGGTATTTGTTTGGTGATAAAGATATATCTTTGATTTTATGCTAGAGTGTTCCACTGTCATGTTCATTGCATATCGTAAAGTTGAATCTCAAATTATTATGCTTAAAATTAAATAAAATTTATTTAACCATTAATTAAAATTTTGTTTTGAAAGCTCTACGGTTTCACTGCAAATTTATTCCATACTTTACCTTATTTATATATCCAATATAGACGTGAGTAATCTGTAGTAAAACAGGCTTAAAAGTAAATTGTACTCACATCCGTATAATTACCAGAGCTCCATATGAGAGATAATTTCAGATAATTATATGACTGTTAACGCGACACAAATAACACGTACTAATTAAAAGTTAAGTAAGCAAAAGCTGAGAGATAAAACCCATAAAATTCAATGAGCAACGCCACGGAAACGTTGCAAGCCGCACCAATCAAGGGCAGTGTTTATGCTGCGCCGCAGAACACATGTCGCGTAAGCGATAATAAAAGCGCAAGAAATAAAAATATATTAAATAATTAGCTATTGGCATTACAACAACACCTAAAGTATCTGTAGTATTCAGTTTGAAAACGTTCTAAGGCGGTGCAACAATAAACGGCGCGGCAGCACTCTGGATTCATATGCAATGCAGTGTTTGCAATATAAATTAACGAAATGTGCCACAAATGTTGCCAATACAATTATTGGCGTTGTAGTTGCTGATTGTATTATTGGTTGTAACGAGCAGAAAAAATATTTGCCCCAATTTCTGCAGTTGTTGGCTTTCAGATACAAAACAATAAGTTTTTTGGCTGATTCGATTTTTGCTGGTCTCCAATAACGGCCGCAACATAAAATAATGGCGTTCAAAACTGCTAAACTGTGAGCAAGCAGTGCGATTGTCCACAATAAACAACAGATATTTCTGAATATATCTTTGAGTAAATATATTTAGATACATACATCGCATTAGGTCCTTGTGTAAAAAGTGGCCAGTTCAGACACTTAACAAGCCTAAAATTATTTTTCAACAATTTCGGTTTAATTTATTGTTTGTTGCAGTTGTAAATTTATAATTGGTGTTAATAATATGCAAAAGAGATTTCCAATACCATTTTGAGATAGTAGATAATTGTGCGTCAATATGCCTAAAGGTCATACCATTCACTTCTGATACCAACAAAACATAGAATTACACACGCAATAATTAGACTGACGCACCTTTCAAAATTTGTAAGATTTTGAATGAGGCTCTGGAAGTAAGTAGTATTAAGTGCATTAAGCATTAATAGGATTATACTTAATCCTAATACGTTTCACAGGAATCAGAATCGACTCTGTAACAGTTCTATAGAATTTTTTTTTCGAATGGTGAGATTTTCTTTGATAGCGAGATCTATTATTATCACGAAGTCATTTTTACCTTTATACAGAGTAACAATATACGAAGCAATGCAAAAAACTGTCCGAGTTCCTGATATCCTCACTTATCTAACAATTTACCTGTATCTTCAGAATTTGAATTCGGCAGAATACGGCATCCTGTCTTTAATTTTCTACACTCTTAGTAGGTCCCAAAAATAGCTTTTTTACTAAAAAATAATGATGATATCTACAATATTGTATAATATAAAAAATTTTTCTTAATTTATGATGAAAAGTTTTTTTCTGCGGTCAGTGGAAAGTGTGAGATGTCACCCCATAAAATCACCTGAACCCACAAAATTAAGTTGAGAAGATCAAAGGAAGTGCGACGCCGTGTTCTTCCTATCCTAGTTCAATTGAGTTCAGAATATAGTTATGTGCTTAACAATTACTTGTCACGCATAAATATCTCAATTCCTAATGTGTGCCCTAACTGTAGTTTGCCCCCATGATACCGCTCATCTTCTTTCCTGCTCCAACGTATACAGAAACTAGTATACACAAGTGACTAGGTTTCTCCACCTTAAATTGATTAACTTCACTTTAAAAACTACCCGTCCGGCACTCCATTCTTAATCCTAAATAATCCCCATCTCTCTCACACTAACATCCTAACCCATGAAAAAGTCTTCGTAGTTTCTATCATATTATCTGCTTTATAGATCCTTGTGGGATACAACAACAACAATAACATGGATATATGCAAAAGTTTAAGAGCATACACTATATCTGTGGGTTGCTATATCCGCAATTGAATAACGGAATTGCTTGAAGGAGTGATTTATTTTGTTGAAATAAATAGCAGAGAATAGAAAAAGCCTAAGAAAACATGGATATATGCAAAAGTTTAAGAGCATCACTATGGAGTGAGTTGCTATATCCGCGATTGAATAACGGAATTGTTTGGGGGAATGACTCAGTTTGTTAGAATAGAGAGCAAACTCAGTGGGAAGTTTCTCTATGTGAAGAATACGAAAAGGGAAATTATGGTCACGAGTTATCGTGAACGCGTCACAGATATCGCATATCGAGTTTTTTTACATTAGCAGTGGACTAAAGAACTCGATTAAAGTTGTGGTGCCTATTTCGCTTGGTCTGTAGTTACCGCAGTTTGTTCTCTCAATAGCGTGAAAGCGGTCAAATTGAACCGAGCATATACCTGAAAAGATTGGAAATACGTACGTGAATAAAGGGCGAATAAACTGCTACACTCTGCTTGTTGGAGAGTAATATAATGCTACGCAGAGCGTTTTTGGATGTTGAATATACCGAAAAGTGTCATTTCTTGTAACTAGTTAAAAAAAAGAAAAATAGAAGAATTAAGCTTTGTGGTTCTGAAAAATTCATGTTTACTGTAGTTGTAAAAGTTATGAATATTGTATTAAGCTCTAAATAGATATTTACTTTGAAAAGATATTATAAGTTCATTCACCTGAATTAATTGCAAACATTTTATTTGACTGCCAATCACACTGGTAATTACTTTTGAACCGGCTTAAGTGGTAAATTCGTAAATCGTAATTTCTATTTATGGCCTGCACTTAAAAATGCATTTTCCTTAAATTTGCCTGCCGCCTAATAAGCATGCGCATTGGCTGAAAAGCATAGCCGGACAGCCATTTCGGTGTTAAAAATAATTAAACACACATTGAGTTTAAGAAAGAAAATATTAATTATAGTTGCCAACATTATGAATTTTATATCTCAGCAACAACAACAACAACAACAACAACAACAACAACAATAACAACAACAGCAACGGAAAATGAATAATGAATAATGAATTGACTAAATAAATACAAAATGCAAACGAAACGCATGATCACTTGCAAAATGCGACGCCACAACAAACTACGGCGATTGCAGCGACCGCAACGGCTTAAATGCAAACAAGAAAATCCAGCTGCAATAAAATAACAATTTAAAGTGCAACAAACCATTAAAAGCCAAATAAAATAAAAAACAAAAAAAAAATAAACAAGTCAGATACATAAACTAATTACAATGAAAAACTCAATACTGCGATAAATAAAATTTAAAGAACATAAAAGGCGAATAAAATGGTTAATGAAAACAACAACAAACACCAAATACTAAACACCAAATGAAAGAAATAAAAATGAAAACAAAATGAAAACAGAATGAAAAGGACAACAGTTACAAGAATTAAGCATTTGTGGCGAATAACACGACTACACGCAGTTTTGCCTAAAGGCGAATTGATCAAAAATCGAAAAAACAACAAAAACATTGAAACATTTTTATGTCATTCATCATCCATTGTTGGCCACGAGTATGTTTGCATTGCCGCATTCTTCCTGCAACTCCCTGCGTTATCAGCCTACCAACAAGCAAAGTAGGCAACTATTACAACGCCTAGTCGCTGCTGCTGACCGCAGCCGTTTTTGTTTTTTCTTTTTTTCTTTGCTAATTTTACTGAACTTGGCTTCAAATGTGGACAAAATATAAAATATAAACATTACACAGCAGTCCAAGACGCAGAGTTGGTACAAGCCACGCTTATAATCTGCTGGTGTTCCAGTTATGAACTGTGTTTGAACCACAATTTAAGGTTACGGGCAAAGTCGATAGCAACGGCTTGTGTCTTTAAAATAGCTTCCTTGTGTAAAGGCAGTTCGACTAACTCACCCATTTCTGTAATAAATTATATGATAATAATAATATAAAAATAATTGTGGCATAAAAGAATTTGTGGTCATTTATTTTAAATACTTAAAGGAACAGAATTTAATGGTAGAACATAAGTTGAAAGTATATGCTTATTATAATTATTTATTGGAATATTAATATTAGTAATTTATAATAATTAAAAAAAACCAAGAACAACAACAACAGATTAAACAATTACAGCAACAGTTCTCCAAACTAAACAAAAAACGTATCAGTCAGCTGCTTCAAGTAACAAGCATAACTAGCTCAGCACCACAGTATCGATGCTCTCGGATCACTGCGTATAAGGAATACTTGCTTTGAGAAGTCTACTCTAACATGATTTTCGACAGAATTGTGGCTTTGCGGATGAGAAGGAACCTGTAGTCTTCCACATGCGTCAGTATCCATCATTGATTAGAAGAAGGTTTAAAATCTTTGGGACTCCTTTTCTTACTGACGTGTCAGAGTTGTCATCTTACAAAACTAAAAGCTTGGACGAGCTCCGTAACTCACCGAGCTTTATTTGAATGTATAGACAATCTGTCATATCACAACTGGCCATTATTTTTGCTTTCGTTTTGGAAGAAATTAAAATATATTTTTTAATCACGTCTTCAATTTTAGAAGACGTTATTATTTTATTAATAGCGACAACCACAGTGTGAGATTTAAACTCACTAAAACCAACTCCCAGGAATTAATGGAGAAAACTTCTACCGCTGAATCAAGGAACAGTGTGAAAACTGTATTTCAGTAATTAAGAAAGAGAGTTGCGATAAAGAGGCTTAGTACCTAGCTTCTACTTGCTATAATTCCAGTTTTATATATTTTTTTCTATCTTTTGTGTTATTTTTTAATTACTGTTATTTCAATTTTATATATAAAAGTTATATATATATGTAAAATATTGCCGAAGTTTTAAAGTTTATTTAAGATCTATCGTAGAGCGAAGTATTATAACAACTAATTGGATAGAACAAAAACTGTACATTGTTATAAACTATTTTGTGTTCATGAAATTAAAAATAAGTAGACGTATCATAACAACACTTGATATGAACTATTAAATTAGTAGAGCCTTACTAGTGAACTGAACTGCAGTGAAAACAATCAAATAGTCTTCAGAGCCCCCTATGCAACTGGCTAAAAACCACATGATTCCGAATTTCGAAATAACAGAAAGTCGATTACAGAAGTTCTTGCTCACTAATCTTACTAAATACAGTTCAAGTTAGGTATCTCACTTTAACATCAATAGTCAATAAAGGAATAGCAAATGAGCGTCTTAAAAGCGATCCGAAGTTTTCAAATAGCCACTTGAAGCAGACTATTTCTTACATCCTTCATGATTTTTCAATGATTTATTACAAATATCATTTCCATAGTATAATAATCTTCGCCTTTCGGGGGCAAACGGCTTTAAATTTGTATTAGAACCAAATTCTACTTTTGCAGCAGTTCATATCAGATGTTGTGTTTAAAAATCCATTTTATTTTAATATGTAGTGTTAGGCCTCAAAGCAATATTTCTTTTATTAACTTTAAAAATTACATAGTATTTTTATTCTTCTAAAAGGTCGAAAATTTGTTTTTGTGTTAAGTATAAATTCTGAGTTACTAGGGGTTAATGTCCAGAAATATTACAATCTCTTTAATGGTCTGGCTTGGTACCTTGTAGTAGGCTTTGTTCTTTAACATTACTATATTTAGGAAATGGATTTTCTGTTAACATCGCGTCCCCAAATTTAAACAAATAATAATAGGTGAAATAGGTGCCTTTTAGATGACATTATACACTTCATGTCTACGACAGAGTTTGGATTTAACTTAAGTTAACTGTTAAGCCGAAATTAAAAACCATAGAGCTTAAATTGGTTTTTATAAATTTTGAATAAATTTATAAACGCTTCTTATTTTGTTGCTGTTAATTTAATACGTTTGCATTACATATTTTATGGGCTCTTAAAATTTTTAAATATTGAGTTTTCAATTCAATTTAATAGATATTTTATTTTTGGCTTCACCGAGGAGTGCAGCACGCCGCAGCTCGTGTTTTGTGTTAACATAAGGCGGTGGGTGCCCAACGACGTGTTAGTGACTATGTTTTTGGCTGGTAAACCTCTACGGAACCACGATTAATCGAACTTCTGAAACCTGTTAATAGTCGAAAGATCGCTTGTCTTAACGCTGTAAATAATTGAAAAAAATTGCTTTTTTATGCTGACCAGAATGTTTCGTTTAATTGATTAAAATATTTTTTGTTGAATTTATTAGTACGAGTAATAGCCTTAAAATTTTAATAAATGTATTAGTTGTTTTTGAGTTTTAATAATCAATTTAAGTCATATTTTATTTTTAATAAATCTGATATGATAACAAATATTTTAAGTTAAAAAAAACCCAAGTGCAGTTGAATAATTTTTAAAAAGTAATTATGGTGCAACGAGTCATTAAGGTATTTAACTGCATCAACAAATCACTTACAAAGAAACTAGAACATCCCAGACAAAGCCAATGCAATCTATGCCGTTCTATCGGCTCACTATGCTCACTTCTGCCGGTATCTCAAATGCAGTTCTTATCTTTTCTTGAGTGTTTCTATCATTTGCCATGTTGTCCATTTGAATGCAAACATAGTACCGAACTCAATTTCCATAATTCATGTCAATAATCCGTCCGTAAACCAGGTTTTTTCATTGCTCATTTGTTGAGTACTTTGTATGCTGATTAGGTTTATGCATTTTGCTATCTTTCCTTGTGCCACTAAAATCTACCATCCAACATGTCCAGCTGTTGAGTTGGTTGTACATTGCAATTTGTAACAAACGTTAGCAACATTTGGCGAATTTTTATTGTCCGTTAAGCAGGCCCAGTGTCAGTCCGAATTAGCGCAGGCCTTCAACAAATGAACTTGCGCATGAGCTTACCACAAAGACGTGAGTACGAAGCGGATTTATGTAGTGGGAGAGTCTAAACGAGTGCAACGACGGAGTGAGGTATAAGTTGTCTTAATCATAATTAAATGGAATATATAAAAAAGTTTATGGCGTAAACGATTTCAAGGTGTCAATGGCACAATAAATATTTTACTAAGTAGAAATGAATTATTTCGTATCATTCAGTTAATCAATCTGAAAATTGAGTTCAACATATCACAGATATTTCTACTATATCTGCTACAGCTGCAAGCGATATATACTAATATTTCATGCTCTTAAAACCTTACAAAAACTAATCCACATTCTTTGAGATCATATCATTACTTATCAACTTCATCTGCTTTGGTCAACATTTTTAAAGTTGTTAATTTTCTGCTTAAAAATAGAATTCGAATTTAATTTTCACATTTTTCTTGCGAGTTTTCTGCAAATTAATATGCATGCCAAACGCAGTTGGCCCAGCCGAGCTTTGCCGCATTGTAAGATCAGCAATTTCAGCGCAAACGAATGCCGTTTTCATTACCATTCCAAGTCAAAGTCCCAGTCCCATTCCCATTCTCATTCCCAATTCCATTTCTGCTGCTATTACCATTTCTATGAGGCCAAGAGACTAGAAACGATCGCATTGCCAGAGTCCACACCCACTTTGGAAATTTTTTAATGCACCAATAAAATAAAATGCACAAAGAAATTAAAAAGCATAAGCATAAGCATAATAAATGAATTAGCGCTTCAGGGTAAATAAAGCATTTCCTTCTACTAATGCCAGTATCTCCATAACCAGATACATTGAAACTGCTTTAATAACAATAACAACAACATAAGCATAATGTATGTAATCATGCGAAATATTAATAATAATGCAAACAAACAGTCAGAAGAGATATACACGAAATTATTATCACAAACGTACATCTTCAATGTTTTTGTTATATAAATGTTGCGCTACATTCACTGGGCAGTCATATGGGCCCATTTGATCACCTAAGCCTGATCAACGTTAAATTTTCACAGAACAATAAAATTGTTTACCTTACATATGTAACATATATTATTGTTTGTTGCTGCCTAAATAAAAGCCCTATCATTCTTCAAGAAGTCGAGGGGTCTCTTGCAAAAGACAAAAAGAAAATATAATGTTCGTTCGTTTAATTTTACTTGGTAATCGAAAGGTCTAATATAATCGCAAAGTTCTATAGTTTCTTATCTATAAGAGTCAGATTTTTTGACTGGTGGTATACTGATTGAAAAAAAAAACTATTGTCAATATTATAGATAGTAAAAATGATGGACATCATCATTTTTATTTTGATTTTATCTAATTCTATAATTTCTATAAAAAAGAAACGAGCAGTAAAGAAATACCAATTCTAATTATGACATCTATTATGGATTCTTTATATATGTATTTATATATATATGTATATATTATGTATTATATATATTATATTATGGATAACGTGTAACGTGTTATTGTTGAACATAGACAATATTTGAAGTTATATCATGTAAAAATATAAGTATCATAAACTTCTCTTTTGAGAATAGAATGAAATAATAGAATGATTTCTATCATGGTTATTTATATTAAATGCCTACCTTGATAGCCTTTCAAAAGTGTTATCAATATATTAATCCACTTTTTATAAATGTCCACGGAATATTTTATTACTAACTTTATATAATCATGCGTGTGGACGAAAGTATGCAGAGAGGTGTGTATCACATCATACCAATAGATATTATCTGAATATCATTATTTTTGATTAAATTAGTTCTTCTATACTAATTCAATGGCAGGGAAATATAAATTATGTAACTACTTGGATAACTTACTTATCTTTATAAATGGATATGGTATTTAATATTGAACAGACTCCTTAGTTGTCTTTAGAAATAGATAGAGGTAAAATCCTGTTGATCCCTGTTGACTCTGTTATGAGGAGGAGGAAACATTAGAATATATCGTATGTAACTGCCCAGCGATGGCAAGACGTAGATTCGACTACCTTGAAGCAGGATCTTAGTCCCAAATCAAATAGGTAAAATTAAGTCCACAGTAATAACGAGAATTAAATAGTCTAGAATTGTTTTAATTAGGCATTTAGGCGCACAATAGATCTCTTAGGTCGGATTGCATTCATAGCCTATAATTTAATAATAATAATATCTTTGTAGATGATGCTGTTTTGTGTGCTATAAAGTAAACCCTTTGAGAAGGGAAAATGGTCAGGAAAAATATACGAAGTGCATTATTATCTACTAGATAATAATCTAGTAGAGATCTACTTCTAGGTTTATATAAATTTTCAAGGTTATCGACATACGTATCTTCTAGTTTTTTATTCAGTATATATATTTATTATAGTACTCAGCTTTTTAATACTTGTAGTCTCGTCAATATTAAGTTTTTGTAGCATTCTCTTAAATTCTACATGATCAACTGAAAAGTTTCTTACGTTTAGTCTTGGTTGTACACCCATTTCTTCTCATTATAATCTTGTCTTAATACATTATGAATTAAATTTCTGCTTACAAATGAGTCTGCACAATAAAAACCATATTCGTGCATATCAATTGCAGGGGCGTAGGAAATATTTTTTCCATAGATTAGTACATTTGGCAAGCTTATTAAATTAAACTGCATACCTGACCCCAACCAAAGCTACGGGATAGAAGCGAATCTCATTGAGGCTATTTTATATCTTCATGCATAGAATGAATCCCTTGTGGCTACGTTGCTGCAGCACTTCGTAGTGGATCCGAGAGCTTCGTAGTGGATCAGAGAACGTAGCTATCGTCATAATCACGCGTAAAATTAATGAGTTTAAATGTTGTTTTTGGCTTAAATATTAAAATTGCTTTTTGCACACCAATCGACAAAACATGACAGAGTTTTTGTAGTTGCCAACACGGCGCATGTGCAAATCCGCACAATTCTTTCTATATGATGTTTGTGTGTATATGTATATATGTGTATATGTGTGTTTGTGTATATGTGTAAATTATGAATTTATGTTAAGCAAATGCGCGCATGCGTCTGTCTCCTGCATTTGGTAAGCGCAAATGGTTAAATGCACGTTAAAGCCAAGTTCAATGGATTGAAAAATATGCTGAGCAGATGCTGTTATTAATGTGGCTTAGAGTGTATAAATGCTGGTCGTAAATGAAAAAATGGAAATAGAATTAAGGCAAAAATAAGATGAAAATTGTACAAATTTTAATTCTTTTTAGCCAACAGCGATTTTAGGTTTCATTTCGAGTTGTGCTGTGCTGTGCTGTGCTGTGTTGTTGTTTTGGCTCTGGCCATATTTGTAAGTCGCATTTTACTAATTATTAAATTTGTGCCAATATCGCAGTTGAGCAAGTCAGTGTGAGCTTAGAAGCCACTCATTTCACAAAGAAGTTTCATTGCACTTTGTAGTGCATTTGTTGCACGTTTCTTTCGAGGCATGAAAGTCAATTTTTCACGCGCCAAAACATTTGCCTTCAATGTGGGACTCGACTAACTTTGGTTACCTATTTTAGCTCTCAGCTGCATGTGGGGTCAAATTATCTGATGTCTTATACTCGATAGATAAGCTACAGTTTATTAGTCGTTCTTTTAAACCAGAATATTCTATTCATTTCTTTCTTTTTTCATTCTAAAATGATTATAAAAAGAATATTATATGTAAAAATTCTGAAATTCCACCTACTTTAAGTCGGTTTCTACTGCTAACAGTACTATAATTACCCCACGAACTAGTATTTATTACGACGAGTATACTTAGTCATATAATTAATAAGCATGCCACCAAGCCAGCAAGCTAGCAAGCTTTCTTCAACTTGCAATTAAGTCTTTAATAATTAATTGTTTGATAATCAATAAATAATTAAAATAAGTACTAAATTTACTCCTACAAACTGCAAGTGGTCAGTCACTAGCCATCCAACACGGGAATGTCGCAGAACTGACGTGTTCCAAGCGCATAAAATCGTCTCTAATTGCGAAGAAAATTAACTTCAAATACATGGCTTAAACATTTCCTTCTTATGTCCTGTTTGTGTGTTTAGTTGCCTTGTTAATAATTGAAAATTCATATTAAAATGTAAATAATATTAATTTAATAATTTTTTTCTGTTCGTACATTAAACGCACCTTTTGCATATGAGCGCAATTAGTGCGAATTGAAGTGTATTTTTCTCAAAATTATGCAACGAAGTTGCAAATAGTCTCGTATAGGCTTTTTGTATTTTTCCTAACTGATGTTGATGATGTGCTTGTATTAAGTGCCAAATAATGTTGGTGGTTC
Source organism: Teleopsis dalmanni (assembly GCF_002237135.1). NCBI lineage: Eukaryota > Metazoa > Arthropoda > Insecta > Diptera > Diopsidae > Teleopsis > Teleopsis dalmanni. The sequence continues at coordinate 3,707,261 of NC_051847.1, read as the reverse complement.
ATGTTGAAAGGCAATCAACGTTCCTTCCTTACAACAAGCCAAAGCCAAAGCCAAAGCCATCCAGTGAACCAAGAGAGCAGTTAGTTCACTAAGCGACCGGCCCAACCAACGAATTTCAGCTACGTCAGCTACGTCAGTTTGTCAGTTTTGTCAAGACAATGTTGGCCATAATTGCGGGTTAACGCAAAATTAATTGCACTTTTTAAATATTCAAGCTGCCCTCTATTCGCACAGTCAACCGCTCTTGGTATCGATATCGTCGCTCTATAATGAATGTATCGATACATGCGTAGCGGCATTTTTCAACAATTTAAAATAAATTAAAATAATGGACTTGTTAATAGTCGCATAACACATGAATTTATCGCTATCTGAAAATCGTGTCTGATTGAAATACTTGATTGCATACGAAATTTATGCATTTTAATTTATTCCGAATATCGAAATCCATAAATAAATTTTAATAATTAAAAAATTTAAGCAAAAGTCCGCCAATAGAGACATTATAAAATGGCAGCAATTTCATGTCTAATTGCTGGCTAAGCAACACTATAATGAATATGAGTAGTTTAAATCAATTTTTATAACCATCATTTACTTTAAACGAATACAGTTTTCTTAATATACGGCTACTAAACAATTAGTGTAGATTAGTATAGATGGTTTTTCATAAAATCATTTGCTTCTAGGTATTAATATTTACATATGCGCTGGAGCTTATCCTTTACGTATATTTCCCTAGCAAGAGAAGAATAGTAATCTTAATCGTTATTAAGTCATGTTAGAGATCAGTCATGCGACATGCGATGACAGTCAGCCACAATCCGCAAAGACCTGTTCTGACACGACTGAATGTTATTCTATTGCATATCGCAGAGTTCTGGGGTTCATACTGGAGCAGTATAAGCTGCAATAGGATGTCATATTGTTTTGTATTTGTCCAGTAGAGTTTCATTATCTTTACCCCATGAACAACCTGTGAGTGCCTTCTGCTGGTTATTGCGAGATTTCCACTGCACAACACAGTGGGCTGTGTGGAGAGGTCAATATGGTGTCGAATACGACACCATGTACGCAAGATACTAGATTTGGTGGTGATAAATCCAGAAAAATACGAAGTAACATACTTGAGTTAATAAAAGAGATAACTGTGTAACTGTGTAGTCACGGTGTAGGTAGACGCTGTATGGTTAGAATAATAAAAGGCCCTATGCAGCAATGGCCTCCCTAAGTCAGATACAGAGGTGATGCAGATATGAGACTTATGTATGTGTAAATAGTCAGTCGTGTGCACCAATTTGCAATTTTAAAACGATGACATGTTTTAATAAATATATGTTGAGACAATTTCCCAATTATCAAAAATAGTTCTTTGGATTCGCTAACAGCACTTAATTTAAATGGTGTTAATTTACGAACTTATTAAAAACCTTAAAATTCACGGTTAACATAAGGGAGGAAAATTGTGCCATAATTTAGTCGAAATATGTTTAATTATACTTATAATAATTACAATATTGTTAATTATGCTAAATTACGAATAATTTAATGTTTTTCCTGTTTTTTGATAATTTGTTGTATTGAATTTACTACAAACAAAATAAAAGATTTTAAAATATTAACAGCCTTAATATACATAGTTTAACTAAGAATAAGTAGTCACTCCAAAGATGACTATAGTCTGTAATTGAAATATTGGTGAAAGTTCCGTGTTTAAACAATTGACCAATTGGTACATTTTAAAAATAAAAATAATATATAAATAAATATTAAAGATATACTTTGAACTTTGCAAAATCGTGTTTATTTGCACACACTAAGCATTTCACACTCTGTCAGTTAGTAAGTAATATATATCTGCTTTATTTGTATTTTTATATCCTTTTGAGAAATATTTCTAACTTTTTCTACACTTATCAACTTAGGAGTGTAATGAAAATAAAGTGTACTTAGTATGTTATCTAGTACTAAGCGGAGACAAGTACTAAGGAGACGACAATTAAGTGCAACAAATAAGGACATCCTGACATTGTTAATGCATCCTCATTAAAGTTATTAGCAAAGCTTACTTAACTTGCTTGCTTGTAAACTTGGTAAAAGGGTAATGTTGTCAATAATGTCAAAAATATGTTGGTAATCATAGCAAAGGACAATGTGCAGCAGTACAGCAACAACAACAAAAATGTAGGTGCACTTAACAATACTTTTACACTTGGCTATGTTTTTCTTGTTTGTAATTTATTTGCCTTTTTTCCATGAATTTAATAGGATAATATAGTTAACACTAACAACAAAAGGAGAGGAGCAACATTAACAACATTGACTGCAGTATATATGCTATACTCGCATAATAGCTGCAACAGTAACAACAACAACACACTCGTTAACTTTACTGTAAACTTTTTTTTTTGAATTTTTTTTGTCATGAAGAGGACCTTAAACTTCCTGTTTTGATGATGCTATTATTGCTATTATTCTTGTAGCAATTTTTGCTATTTACTATTTGCTTCTATGTGTCGTTGACTAATTAAAATGAACAATACTAAATTAATTACTAAAAACAGGTTAAATTATATGCAATAATAGTCGTTGTTGCTAATTTCGTTGCTGATGTTGTTGCTGATGTTGTTGCTTCTATGTCGCATAGCATAGCCAGCAGAACCAGGATAGCCAGCATGGCTGTGACATATGATGTCACGTCCCGTCGAATGTTGCTGCGTGTGGCACAAGTTTATTCGATATCAACCAGCAAAAAATTCAAAAGTTATTACGAACATCAGCAACTATAGTAGCAACTGTGGCAACAATTAAAACGTTGGTCGAAAAATTGTAAAGTTCAAGTCATAATATTTGAGTGCGCTTTTGCTATTAGCCACTGGCGTTGCCGACGCGCAAGTATTGTTGCTGCTATTGTTGTTGCTGTTTATGTTGATGACTGTAGTAACACTTACATGAGCAATGATGCCAATAAGCATGCAATGTTGCGCTGAGCTTTGCGAGCACAACAAAAACATTGCTCGCTGCTCTGCACCACTTATGAGTACAGTAAAGCCATGACTTTACTCGTATTTAACTAAATTGTTTGTGTTTATGCCCCTTCGTATAACATACTATGCAGTAAGTATATGTTAGTATGTATCGGTATATTTGCCTATCTACACCTCTGTACTTGAGCTGTCCTAAAGCTGTCCTGGGAGTATTGTTTTTGTAATTTGTTAGTGACTGTTGCTGGCGACGAAATTTGTCGACATATTGTTGCGCAGTTTTGCAAAATAAAAGAAAAATTGACACGTGCAAAATGAAATTTTATGAAAGACAAATTATTGCAAAAGGATAAAGTGTTTAGTTATTTATAACCAGGCAATTTCTAAAGTGTTCGTTCAATAAAAATGGAAATCAATTTTATGAAAAAATTTTATGAAATATTTACACTTACTATTGGTGTGCTGCTAAAATAAGTTCATTTTTGTGCCAGTTACAAGTTCAACATTTATTAATTAAGAAGAGGACATTTTGTCGTATTTCTAAGTTTTTAATATCGATGTCAATTTCGGTCAAGTTTAATTGTTAAAACAAAATTTATTTAACATAATTAACTTTTATTTCAACTTTAATAGTCAAATCGCACGCAATGTCTTTATAAAACAATTTAGAATCCTGCCGATATTTATCCTGCCTTAAAGAGATTAACAAACATTTTTATTTTAACAGTATTTTTGTATGGAACAACATACTTGCATTTAACATTAACAGAAATGCTACTTTTAACTAAATTAAGCAAATATAAATACATATAATGCAATAACATTAATGTATGTAAACTTGTGATGTTAATAAATTATGTCGCTAACATTAGCTGTAATTAGCAACAGCACTAATTATACATTTGCCTATTAGTAGTTTATGTTTGCATATTAAAACACCACATAATACACGAAGAGCAAAAACAAAGCAAAATGCTATAACAAAGCTGACAACTACACAACAACAACAACAACAACAGCAACAACACAACAGTAACTGCCATAATAATTACTGCAATGTTGATAACTTATTTTTATTTAAACACTTATTTTCCCTTAAGTATTTTATATTAATATTTACACTATACAGGGTGTTATAACATGGAATACATATTATATGTAAATATTAATATATATTTATTCATTATATGCAAGCAATAGAAAATAATTTTTCTTATATTAACTATTACATACTATCTTGTAGTTCATTTAACTTAGTTATTGTTTGTCAGTAAAAAGAAAATATAGAAATCTTTTACGACGACATCCTGTAATCTTTGAATGTAAAATAATGCTCATTTGTGTGCATTATTTAAATAATACATTTTATAAATTGCTTGCAATGTCCTGGGTAACCATTTTACATACACGACCATTTCTAAATGGAGTAATACGTTGGGCCATCGCTTCTTCCTTCTCGTTTAGTACGACGACGACTGTGGTCCGTCCCGTCCGTTGGTCTTCATAATTTAAAATTATAATTACAACTGCAACAAACTTTCCAATGTACGCACAATTATTGCAACTACTAAACATAAACACTACAATTCAACATGCAATACAAATACATTCAAAACAATTATTCATCATGTGCTTTGCGTGTGTGTTGGTAAGTGTGTGTTGCCATTGATATTAGCCACCAGCCACCAGTTACCAGTTACCGGCTTAGATATTTGTTGTTCTACTTTGTTGCTTTTAGTAATGTCTTGTTTCAATTGCTGTTGTTGTTGTTGTTGTTGTTGTAGCTATTTTAATGAAAAATTATAATTGTGGTTTAATATTTGCTGTCGGAAATATATGAGGTTGTGTAGAAATACACTGTAAGAAAGTATAGGGAAAATTTTGCACAAGGACATATGTGGCAAAAAAATTTTCTTTCAACGGGTCAATCGATTATTATAAACTTTATGTGTTAAGGAAAATATTTAAAAAGTAATTCTATAACATATTAATTAATAATGAATTAAGGAACAAACATCAACTTATTTCAAAGAACAAGAACATAGTACCCTAATGATGACTATAGATTATAATCGAAATATCGGTTAAAATAAAATCTTTTAGAAACAAATTTATATATTTTAAAAAGTTTATTATTTAACTATTGACCAATTAACCCGTAAAATAAGAAAATAATTATTAAAAAAAGAACAAGATTGTTAATGTGTATCGCTATGAAACTCTATAGATTTAAACCATATACATAGATGCACAAATGCAACAAAGTCTACATTTAAAGACAGTAAAAGAAATAGTACACCTTAGAAATACGAAGATGAATATATTCAATTTACATCTTTGTAAAGGATGTAAGAAAAACCAATAAGTACATTAAAAAAATAGATTATTTTTTGCAATAAATACACATACCAAACATAATACAAAAAAAACAGAGAACTTATTACTAAACCTATTTTTTAAATGTTACAAAGAAGTATATATGAGTAAGATATAGCAAATTATGTATCGTCATTACATACAGTACTTTCATTTTGATTTTCTTAGAATAACACTTGAGTCCATCGTTTGTGATATAAATATAAAATGAATAAAATATCAATGTTTTATGTATAAATTTTATTCTTAGACAAATAGAAATTTATAACATTGTAATCTCATCGACATCATTTTTTCCAGTGCAAACAATTATTAGACTTCACTATAATTAATACAATATTTTGCAACACCAGCACATTAACAATTGTGAAGCTATAATAATTAAAAGCCCTCGCGTTTCCCTCACAATAAAGCAGCGACTTATGCCTGTAAACATTTGACCAAAGGACGTTCTCATAGAGTTTTCATAATATTTGCCTCTTGCTCTTCATTTTCATTATTTTGTTAGTGTTGATTGCGAGGAAAGAAATATTATTTAATTGAAATAATTACACATTAAGTGCATTAATTACACACTAATTTCTTTTTTTTTTTTGCTTTTGCCTAATGTGGGTTGTGTGGAGTGGCAGTGTAGGGCTACAATGAAGTCAAGCAAACTGTACGCAGTCAGCTTTTCACGTACATCGCCACAATTATTCACTTAAGCATACGGTTTAATGCCTTGCCACTGTGCCCAGCACACACACAAACAACACAAACTACTATGGCTTTGTGTATGTGTGTATGTATGTACGTGCTTATTGAAATATTCACAACCCAACTACTGCACACACAGTAAACTCTGTTCATATCCGACTTAATTATTACTTCAGTCTAAATCATAATTAAAATTGTATTTAGCTTATGAAATATTATAATGGCGCACATTAAAAAGTGAAAAAAAAATACTTCTAAATTGCATTAATAATTATAGATCAGTGTTGTTGCTTTGTTTTACTTTATATTTGTTATTGTTGTGGCAAAATTAATGTTAAATTTCTTGTACGTATCTGTTGGGGCGGTTAGGGCGATTGGGGCGGTTGTTCGGAGGCGCCAAATAGATTTCTTTAATTATTTCTTGGTAATAAGTTTCTATATGTTTATGTATTGTATTGGAGAGTATGAAGAGGTTCTGAGTCATAAGAATTTCTAACTAAATATCTTATTCAGCATCAATTTAATAATTAAACAACAAAAATAATAAAAAAAAATATTGAACTCTTAACAAAATACACATGCAACTTAAATAAATTTATTTAATATTCAAATCGTCATTTTATTTATATCTCGTAAACAATATTAAAGTCTCATGCCTACTGGACTATATTAAAATTAAATAATTAATTATTGTGTTGATGTGGAAGATGAAGAAATCTCTAACATCTTCTCTGTTTCTGTCTAGGATATGACTTATAGTGACAGGTGACTATTTTCGGTTACTATCAGCTAGTAAGTGACAGATGACTAATTTCGGTTACTATCAGCTAGTAAGTACCTCATATGTGGTTCTAAGGAAGTAACCACAAATTGTAATCCCAATCATGTTATCATTAGGGGGCTAATAAAATATCCTAGTACCACAACGGCGCAATTCGGCACAAACTCTTCCAAATAAGCGATGCCAATGCTCATATATGCCTCCTCAATTCACTCATTTCAGTTCTATTGATGATTTATAGAGCAAGACTTAATCGTGCAATATTGATGATAATAAGGTTTGCGTTTATAGAGCTATAAAAATCTAGCTTCAGATGTTCAATAATTCTTCAGTACTGATTTGCTTTCGTTTTTTTTTGCCGTAGATGGAAAAGCATCGAAGGCCACAGTGTGAGATATGAACCTACTAAAACCACCTCTTAGAAACAAGTTGAGAAGATTTTATATATCTGACTTTGTATGACCTCTGGCTAAAATTGCATTCCAGATAATCAGGAAGATAATCAGGAAGAAGATGGATGTTTACAAAAGTTTAAGACTTTTTATGAGTATATTCCATCGAGCTAGAGAGTTATCCATTTCGTTGAAATATAAAGCATAGGATTCCGGTGGGCTATATAAAAAAGCTTGAAGATGCTCTGTAAAAATAATTGCCGTTGAGTAATTGAAAACGATGTTCCATTATTTATGACCATTAAACTAAATTCTTTCAAAACATATTTAGATAATGAAAGAAAAATTTAAATATAAAACAATAAAAATATTCCATCACTTATACAATGTAATCATTGAAATGAAATTACTATCAGCTTAGAATAATTTCTCATATATTTCAAATTTTAGACATTCATAGTAATATATGAAGACTTTCCTTTTTTATGAAAATCATTTTTATTTATTTATTTTTTAATATCCAGTCAACATTAAAATGCGAAGGAATATTGAATAAACAAACACATACAAAACTGGTCACTCTAGTCCACACTGGTCCACTCTGGTCAGCACGGTGCACCTATTAGTTGACAATACTCATCAAGAGTGAAGATATGTCAACTCCATTTGGAAGCCAAAGCTAAATTGTTGACTTTATTGCCGATAACTTGTTGTATACTAAATATAACATCTAATTAACAGTAAAGTATCTTAAAATATAGTTTGGAAGTAGCTACGAAAATTGTGTAGAGAAAGGTGTTTGCAACGACAGCTTAACATATTTTGAAATATGTTATCGATAATTGATCGCTTTACACCATTGGATATTTCAGTAAATACACCAGGCAAAATTATAATCAAATCTGTGCATATACTCGTATTATGAAAATCGGGCTTAGCCTCCTATAATTGGCATTAATTAAATTCCAGTTTTCTTTCTCGTAGCAGAGCGATTAAGTATTTCATTATAATATTGACTTATATGAGTTTAACTGCGACTGTATATGCGAGTGTGTCAGTTACTCTTTATAAATAAATAGTATCTTTTATACAAATTGCTTGTCGGTATCAATTACCATCAACTATTTTTCAGGTTTTATTGACTTCTTTGATTGATTAAAAGTGTTAAATAGTAATTTCATATAATAAGTGTTGTAAGACACCCTGTAATACAATGAAATTATCAACATTTATTCGATTTTGTTTATTGCAAAAATGGGTTTGTCTATGGTGTAACAAATGCATTTTTACTCGTATATATATTCAAATATTGTAAAGTTTGTTAATAAAAATTTAAAAGTTATAGTTAAAATAAAGTTGACTGTCTATAATTGTATTAGTTAATTATTTTTGCAGTATTTTGTTTCGAGTGAAGGTAAAAACATGAAAGAGAAAATCCTTTTGAAAAGGATTATTTTTTTTAATATTATTATGAACTGCGATAATACTAAAGTTGCAATATTACAGATTTCGATATATTCAAAATATTTTTAATAAAGTTTAATAATATACATTTTTAATATTTTAATATTTTTTTTAATAGATTAAATCACGAAGATCGTGGGTATATTATTAGGTCAGTTGGCATAGTGTATAGCTATAAACAGCTCGCAAGTGTTCTCTGAAGTGTTGAGGTTTAAGATGTATATTCATACATGTTTTTAAAAATTGAATATAATTAATAATTCAATATAATGTAATTCATTATGTTCATTAAAGTATAATACTAATATTCGCAATATATGCTTTAAAAGTAGTATTTGATACATAATCAAACTGAAACTTTCTTTGGCTCCTCCTTCTTTTTTTTCTACTTAAATATAACGAATATAATATTCTTCAAGAAATGTCCATCCCAATGTGGTCTTAGTTTCTTTAAAGCAAACATTTTCCAAATTGTTGTTTGAAGCATTGATGACGTCACTCAATTTTATTTATCGATTCGCAAATAACCGGTAGGAAGGACTTATGCAATAATTATGACGATATTTCAGATGATTTTTCCAGATGTTGCTTGCTTAATTAGCGCTTCAAGTATCTTAACATAAGTAAACGATTTAATTCTCAATTATCTCGAATCAATAGTAAGTTAATCAACTGTTATAATCAAACCAATTTAAAAGTTAATGTTAAGTTGTTCATATAATTATTTGAACTTTATAGGCCGGCCTGCCTACTTACTCGTATTCATTCATATCTTATGAGTAGTATTAATATATTCATAACTTTTTTTATTATATGCCCCTTTTAAATGCAGAAATTCAAAATATTTTCAATTAAGTTTGTAGAAAATTGACGCAATATTTTACTCAGCAGAAGTAACTAATATTTTTTCAATCAGTTTAATGAGCAGCAAGTCTTTAGATAGAACATTATACGAACTGATATGATTACCATCACTCAAGACTCAAAGTAATTACTCACAGCATTAATTTTCTTCTTAAGATTTAAGTTGTGATTCACAAACCTTTTTATTTTTAATCAAAATTAATTTCTCAAGTAATCTCAAGTAAATAAATTTGTTTTTAGTTTTGATCTTAAACTATAATTCTGCATCACATCGTTTTACTGTAGGTTTTGCAAGCATTTATAATCCCTGAAGTATCCAGTTGAGCGACTCATTAACGATCGTCATTCCCATAAAGCCAGAAAGCTAGAAAGCCAGAAAGCCAAGAAAGCAAAGTTTCCTGTTTAGATTACTCAAGCAGCTGCACTAATAAAATGACTAAATTGAATCCTTATAGCGCAACGACTATTTATGGCCGGTGTAATTATGATGCTAATAATGACAATTTAATTATGTACACGAATCGTTATTTTATCTGAATTGCTGCCATGGATTGGATCCGCGTTCGTACGCGTCACTGCAAACTTGGCTATAAATTTTATTGTAACTACTTATTAAGCAAAATTATAGTAACGATAATGTAACTTAAATTAAGACCATAGATACACTTCCTTGTATCTAGCACGTAGACTAACAGCGCAGACTAATTGCATTAATGGCCAATGTTTTTCAGACAGAACTTTAGCGCTCTTACTTATTGCAGATACTTTCATATATTATTGTAGTTATTTTGTTGTAGTGCTTTAAGTGATTTTAATTAAAAATACGCAAATTCATACTTAATAACGTTTAACAAATGCAGTCATAAAGAAGTATTTACACATGGAATTGTATCTCGCCAATTGGCCAAGTGCTTCGCACGCAGATGAAAACGTTCAATGTCTATGGCGGACATGAAAATGAGTAAAGGCATAAGGTGGCAACTCATTTATAAGTACTACGAGTCTTTAATTTCAAAGCGTAACTCTAAGGATTTCGAAAACGTTTGCCTTAGTGTTTTTATTGTAGATAGATAGTTTTAAGGTAAATGCCTTACCCAGGCATTTACGACTCTGACAACATTAGTTGACGTTCATATGCATGTATTGTGCAATTATTATGCGATTAGAAAGTTAATTGATGAAAGTCAAATTATGCATAAAATATACGTGGACATAAGTTTAACGCCTTATGTACACAGGAACGGGATGAGGAATGTGGGTCAATGATTTGAAAAATTACAAAAACTACAAAGTTGCTTAAATGCAAACGATTAAGGTTAAAAACAAAGGAAATTAGAAATTCCTGACTATGAAAATGAAAATATATTTTATTAAAAATTGCAAGGCTTGAGCTCAGCTACAAAATTTCAAATAATTACAGTTATTAACTAATTTTAAAACGAGCAAATCCAATAGCTAATGCAGTCTGTCTGTCTAATTTATTCAACATCACATCGAAACAAGTGGCTGCGGACTAGACTAGTTAAGTTGCTTATTTGAATCGATGACAGCGATTGGGGCTTAATAATAAGTTGCATTCTTTCATATCGTAAGTTTAACACTTAAGTAGTAAGGAAACTAAGTGTAGCAATTAGAAAGCAGAGTAGGAGCTGGTGATGCTCTTACCTAAAGTTGCAAATAAAAAAAAAATCAAAATTTTGTGTCCTATGATAAGAAATCTATTTCAATTAGAAAAGGTGGAATATTGTGGAAATTTTAAATTCCAAAATTAACTTTGAATCAAGTAATTTATAAAAATCCTTTAAAATACTTGAGAATAGTTTGTGATTTATAGAATGAGTGTTGAACTCGTCGAATCATTAATACTGAAAAGTTAGAAATTTTTAATTTAATTATATAAAATATTTCAATCGTTCACATTTTGTGCCAAAATTGAAGCATTCTAAATACTATTAACTGCCCCATAAAATCATATTTCCTTATTGTTTTGTCTTTTTTACTATTAGATTGGAAGCATTTACTGAAGACCCCATTTCATGCCCTTTTGAGCCCATGTTCGCTTTGGTTTGCTGCACTTCACCACTACAAGCACATCCTTTTCTTTGCTCAATTTCTGTTTCCGTTGACCATCTCTCTCTTCTTCGGCATTTCATGCCAGGCATGCAGCAAAAGCAGCAAGTAGCAATCTGGCAACACCAAATACTTTACCACCACCAAGTACAGCAATTCTTTAGGAGTGCCGCCTGCAACGCTGTGAAAGCATAACAAATAATTGTAAAAGAAAATGGACAACAATAAAAATAATGAAAGTTACAACAAAACTCAGCAAAATTTCTTGGGAAAATTTATAAATTTTCTTTTTTCCTTTGCAATTTTCAGTTTCCATTTGCATGCAGAAAAACTTGCTTTGCTTCGCACCATTGAAGACCCCCCCAGGAAAGAAGCAAAGGAAAGTAAAGTGTATACCGAAAGAAAGTTGCAAATGAAAATATTTATATCAAAAGTATGTCCTTTAGAGTATCCTGTGGGCCAAATTATTGCTGCTTATGTTTATCAGCAGTGTAGAGCTTACCATCAATTAGTACTCCCGCACCACCAACACCTAGCAGTGCTCTACTACGAGGGGTTGTAGTAGAATGGAGTTCATTGAATTTGCATAAAATAAAACCAAAACGTTTGTGCAAACTTCACCTATCTGAAGTACTCCTTAATCGTATCCTTATTTCTTTGTATGTGTTCAGTTGTCATTGTAGTGCATTTATAGTTTGGAAGAAACTACAGCTATCGTCCAGCCCCGTCCTCACTACTTCGGCACTTTTTCAATTAAAATAAATTGCAAAATGTTGCTAAGTGTTTTTAAGCAATTTTAGAAATAAAAATGCCTACAATTTACTATGTGTTTCTTTCCTACTTGCTGAATTCCATTTATTGGAATATGTTTTATCAAATATTTGCATAAATCTACAATTAAAAATATTATTGCAAAATTCCAAATTCATGCCAAGGGCTTGAGAAAAATTCTCAAACACAGAGACGTTTTTGTCTCTTGCATAAGCTTGGAATTTTAATGCAGTTTTTTCTTCTTTAAAAACAAGTTATTAGAAGGTGAAACGTTAACATTTCTATAGGTATGAGTAGTACATTAGATACACAATAAAACCTATTACTACTTATTTTAAAACCTTAATATAAATATATATTACAGGTATATATTAAGCATGAATATGTATCGTTTATAAATTATTTATATACTCATTTATATACTAATATAAAAAAACTAATTGAATTTATATGGAAAGGTTAGAGTAGAGGTTATGTAGGATAATATATTTTACCAATTCAGTACGTTTTATTTTAACATACAGATATTTATTTCTCAGGGGAACGTGTATTCTCATAAAAGATTTCCGTCCATCTTAATTTTTAACTAAAATTCATCATTGTAACAATGGTGAAAAATACGAAAATAATAACGTATTGCAATCGAAGAAAATTGTATGTATATAATACGATTTCCAATCAAATGTAAATAAAGGAGTAAATATGGAATCCAAAAAACGAAGTAATCGTATGAAACGGGAAATATCAGTTTCCAATATTAACCAGGTTACATGTAGAAAAAGAAATGCTCACCTAAAATATCACATTAAGGAAAACCAAGGAAACCTCAGTATCTCAGGAGTAGGTTATCCGGATAATTTGAATAGTACATTAATTTTAAGTTCATTAAACACTTTAAAAATTTTAACATAAATTATAGTTAAAATTTCATTAAAAAGAGCATTAAGAAAATATATGTGCTTAACAAAGTTTCAATTATAATTTTAATAAAAATAGCATTAAGTAATATATTCATGTGACTTCAAGAGATATTATGTTCATACCATAAGCGTTCTATAAAAGACTGAGCTTTCCTTTACAATATTAATCATACGATTTTTCTTAATACTTTAACAAGAAACCATTTATATTTCAGGTTTCCATTATAATACTATTGTGATCACATTTCACTGTCGATATTAACTTTATCACTCCATTGAAAGATCAACTGATCGTTTTAATAAATAAACTTTCTGTGAACAATTTTTATTTCCTGTCATTGAGCGAATCTTCATTCAAATAAAAGAAAGGGAAAGTTAAGAAATAACGTAGAACTGAACTTTTCTTCACTTTACAAGTTTCTCTAAAATATTCTGATTTAACTTAGAGGACACAAAAAATCAAAGGTATAGGTATAGGTAGTTATTCGAAAAGTACCTGGAGACAGACTATTCGAGGACCACACTATAATCTGAAGAATACATACTCGAGAAATATGCTACAGAAAAGGATCTAAAGGTACTCAAGGTATATCCTACTTAAATGAAACCTAGAAAAGTAGCTACACAAGAAGCACATTATATGGTATAAATAAAATAGTTATTCTACTCAAGAAAAACACTACAGATATCCTAGACGGATGGCTACTCACAGAAGACGGTATATAAATATAACTAAAGGATTAGCTACGTGATATTTTTACACTATATACACACTATTTAAGTGAAACCTAAAAAAATAGTCTATTTCAGATAAGTACTAGTTTTTAAGCTCTAGTCATGTAAATCTAGTTCTGAAAAATTAATGTGATAAAATATTTTTAAAAGCAATTACAAGTGTTAAAATTGGTTAGATTTTTATCGAAACTTATTTATAAAATATATGTATCTACAATAGTTAGGTATATTTTACTTAGATATCGGCTATTACTGAATATTGATTTCATTTAAAATTTAATTAGATTTTTTCGAGTTGGTAAGAGTAGCAGAAGACGTAAGAGATCAAAATAGATTATTATATCAAAAGTCCTAAATGTATTGAGATTGTTGTTTGAAGAGGTTCTTGAGAAGTAAAAGACTATTTTATATCACTTTAATCTCTAGTTTTTTGGCGTTTGCAGCTATCAACATATATAGAATAAGAATGCATCTATGCAATAATTACATTTTAAATTTTACCAATTTAATTACTTATATATAACATAATTATTGAATTCATACAGCGGAATGGGAGCTATCTCACAATGTCCTCTATCAAAGCTTTCGTTCTTATTCTATAAATTTTCTACATTCGTACTCCGTGCTTGAGGACAATATTAAAATTTATAAAATACATTTTATGTTTTTAAATTCATTTAATTTTTGCCATTTTCTGGTTACTAACTCATATGATGTCGGAGTTGTTGTTGTATGCTAATGAGCTTTATTGTGAAAGCAACTAAAAGTGAGTGGGCGTATGTGTGGACATACATAAGACACCAAGTATGTTGATAATAATATATTGGATGCAGAACGGAAAAAATGTTTTGTCAGGATTATACCCATACTCATACTCCTTCTAGGTTGTTGCCTGCACCACTCGTAATGCAAGGTGGCATGATGTGATGGTCTAGTGATGGTGTGGTGATGGTATGATGACATACTCCATCAGGTTTGTTTAGTTCGTTTGTGTTCGGATATGTTCAGTTGCAACTGCTAATATGCATAACGTAATTACACTAAACGTAATTGCAAAATTTTGCACTCATCAAGGTGACGCGACGTCCATCCATTTCCAGTAATGCCTCACGTAACGAGGTAAATGATTGCAAGCAAAGAACCAAGCAGGCAAACAACGTTGAAGGAATTGTACCCTGACGCCATAAACTTAACCCTTGTGTACGTCAAGTGAATAAAAGGTAAAAGGTGGGCAAAATAAATTTAAATTAGCGAAGGAATTGTTGATTTGTTAATTAAGTACCCAGTCGAGTATCGAATAGAAGCAGAGTTAGGAGAGCAGACAAAGTAGCAACATTGTTAAATATTTAAAGCTAATTAGACTCCAACTTATTAGGAAACGTGCTACTATTCGTGCACAAGTTTTAATTTAAATTTTTCTAGCATTCAAAGTAGGATTATGAGGATATCTTAAAATCTACTTGGCATTAATATTCCTGTCTCTACCACAAAACTCCCTCTTACATTGCAAATACTTTATTTTACTTAATATTTAAGTATAAACTTGGCGAATTCATACGATAACGATACTCTAACTACTGAGTGCGATTGCTAGTATAACAACAACATCTGAGAATATGTACGACTATACATAATCAAGTTGACAATGGGTAGTAAAGTTATACGACGTAATACGACAAATACGACATTGGAAAACTGTAGTAGTTGGCATTAGTTTTAAGGTGTCCATGGACTCCACTCACAAGGACTTCCTTTTCAGATTTAAGCAGCAAAATAAGTAAATGCAAAAGTTTCGAACTGACGACGACGACGACGAGGATGACGACGACGACTACGACTACGATAAATAGGAATTTACTATAAACTAAGAGCAGCACTCTTAGGCGAACGGAGGCGCAGATAACTGTGGAACGCAGCAGTGAAAGCAGGCTTACATGTATAATTTCTGACAGTGTGTTGGCAAAACTTTGAGACCGAAATGGACATTTCGAATTAGTGCTGAATGATAATTACACCAACGTTTTTTAATGTGCAAAGCGGAGGCGGTACTAGAAAGCGGTGACGTGCAAGACATGCACAATATTTGTTGTAAATGAAAGATTTATGTTTAGTTTTGAGCGCAGAATTAGAAAAGGGATTTTCCTATATTTTTGAATGGTTGTTAGTGGGTGCTACATTGACCAGCAATACTCCAAAAGCTTCTGTTACTATTCAGTCAGACCGAGGACTTGTATAATGTGTGCGATAAAATGCAAATTCAAAATAATAAGTAGAAAATTTTGTTCGGAAAAGTAATCATATTAAATGAGAAAATGTTATGCAAAAAAGGGATTTAAAATTTTTAAGCAACATCAGGAATAGAGTAAGTGAAAGGGGGTAAGGTGGAGGTATATGTTTCGTTTCGTTTATTTGAAACTTATTTAATTGGAAATTAAGTTAGTTTTATGCAAGCTGCAAAAACTTTTCAAAATATATTTTGGAAAAATTAAAAATAATAATAATATAAAATTAAAATAAACCAGCTTCGAATGGAGATACTTTTCAAAGCTTATAAGTATTACTTTTAAAACTGAGAACTTTAAAATGGAAAAATAGTGAAAAATAATTAAAACCTATTACTAGTAAAAGAAACTTCTCACTAAATCTATATAAGACATTTAATTAATTTATTCGAAGTGCCTATAATGCACTATTAATACTATTACTATTACATTTCTACTCAGGCTCAAAATAGATTGTTGGTGCCCTATATCTATACTTCCAGGATTTTTAATGTTGTAGCTGTTCCTCTAGCTTTGTTTATTTTTAGATGTTGCTTTATGTACAACTAAGAAATACTTACAGTTGCGGAAACAGTTTGTGCTGTTTTACTGATAATATTCGCATTTTTTTCAATCAAGCGCCCCTGATGATCTATATCTTATGAGGTTCCATTACAACTACCGAAGCACATAGTGCTGTTAAAGTAGTTTGAAATGAGAATTACCGTGGGTTTAGATACCCAAGCTTGGTAAAAGAAAACGTTTCGCTTCTGTTAAGTGATATTCGCTTTACTTACTTATAAATGATTAAAAAGCAACTACACCCCGATCTATTACATATTGCGTGGTGCTAATTTACAAGTATTAAACGTAGTATTGACATATTAGTATTATTGTGAATACGATAGAGATACTTAAACTTTACTTTTGTTAAATTCAAAAAAAATATTGTAATTAATTAAAACTTATATTTCTTAATTAATAAATGAATATTACTTTATACAGAATCCAGTTTGTATATGAAAAACTTAAATTTCAGCTTTGGCACGCCTTTTTATATATCAAAGAAACTGAAACTGAAACTGAAAATGTCTGTATTTTAAAATAATTCATTTAATTATTAAAATTTAAATTAATTTATTTATCTTGCCTCTGTTGCGTATCATAACAGATACTTTTGCGTCCGGTAATTGTGTTCCGTTTGTTTTATTTTATTTATAATTCTTTTATTCCACAAATTCGATTCGTGCTCGACGTTGAAAGCTTTTAGCCAACCACAAAACGTTTCTGAAGGTCTTCAAAATGACCACCTCAAGTAACTCGCGCCGAACTCGTCACAGCCAAAGTCGACGGGCTCTTATGACGTTTTCGCTTGTCTCGCTACCGTTGCTGTTGTAATTTTAGAAGCTGAACCGCAGTCACTGCCCCAAAAATGGAATTATGAAGTCCACAACAGAAATCCAAATAAACATTTAAATGAAATTAAAATAAAACTACCGAACAGAGTAACGAAAATAATTGCATGAGAATTTACATTTTATGCTAAAAATTATTTTATATGGCAACTGCTAATCCCATACAGAATAAGGGTATCAAGGCGGGATTTAGTATCAGAAAACAGATTCATATCGGAAACAGTTCTGATCATTTTACAGCATATCTAAGCCAAAAATCTGTATAAATTTGTATAATAAAGCTTAAATAATTAATATCATTCTATGATAAAACCATTACTTAGACACTGAAAATGACTTTAAGTGCAAATAATATTAATCAAATTTGTTAAACCATTTTAAGAGTTATTAATTAGTTAAGAATAAAATTTCGCATTACAAACCGTGTTAACTGTTTTTTATTGTAATAAGTAAAATTGTATTTAAATCACTAATTTGATTCGCAACTAACTTGACATTTACTGATATTCATACCAGCGAGTACAAGCATACACTTGTACATACGTTCTCAAACCCATTAAAACAATAAAAATATTTAATGAGAACTTGTAATGAACTTGATACGAACTTGATTCGAACTTGATATATGCACATACACATATTGCAATAACAATAAGAACAATAACTATAACAGCAGTGGTGAAATATTACCGACGGTATAAAAAGGAATAGAGCAGAAGAACAAAGAGGAAATTCTATCTGATTTACTAAAAATTATAAAATGCAAAAAAAAAAATCCAAAATTCTAAATTGAAAAGTTCGGAATGTATCTTTAAGAAAACCCCATAATGTAGTGATTGCAACAAACAATTATTATTACTACCAAATTTCTTTCCGTTCTAACTTATAAATAATCAAATTGTCCCTTTAGAATATTAGATGTACATAAATAATAATTAAATTAAATACTTGTATATGTGATAGATAGTAAAAAAAACTTTCCAAATTAACTTACCATCAATAAATTGATCTCCGGCACAGAAAGTTACCACAGAGATGCCATGAAGATTGTTGTATTCAAATCTATACTATTTTTAATAGATTCTTTATGGTAAATAACGAAAAAGTCCCGCGTTATAATTTTATAAGCCCATATTGAAAGAACTCATCTATAATTACATTCATTATTTTTTTCGCCTTACTATATCTTATTATTAGCGTTTGATGCTTTATCGTTGGTTAGTAGACCTATATCCGCAGCGCTTATTTGGTAAAAAGAAGAGCTGCTACTATTTTTTTTCGATTTCGTTTCGTTATTCAAAAACCCTTTAATATATTCTTTCAATCTGTCCAACATTTGTTTTCTTCAGTTATCGAATCGGTTACCTATTAGCAACTTTATATGCACTTAGTCTGTACATATATTATTTATTTTTTTACGTAAATAGACTTTGTGCTTATCTATTATCTTTTCATCTTCTAAACTTCTTTGTTCTTATTCTTCTTTATTGCTATTCAGTCATATTATGTCTGACGTTTTATTCCAATCTACATATCTTTAACACAAGTAAGACTAGTAAAGTCTATGCAGTTCTTCAACAATAGTGGTTGCATATCTTTCATTTTTGCTATTTAAAGATATCAATATTCTATATACTTCTAAGCACATCAAATTTTCGTCACCGTTTAATATATCAAGAAAAAGTTTTGACATCAGTGCACCATGTTGCCATGTCAATATATATAATTTTATTATTAAAAGTCGACTGCTGATGAAAAACACCTTCATGGATTGTTTATTGCAAACTCAAATAATCGTGAATGCATTTTTTACAATTAGTCTTGCAAGTTTTTAGATTTTTGTTTTGTATTTATTTAGACCGTGTGCGAATTAGAGTAAATTGATGGTAAATTGAGGGACATAGTAAATTATGTCGATATAGCAGCGAGTGTTGGTATTTACCAGAATCTCGAGTAGGGTAAATTAGATAAAAATTAGAAAAATTAGGTGTTGTGGAAATTTTATAAGATGTTTAATAAATAAATTTTAAAATTTTTAACCAAAAATAAAAAATTAATGCAATAAATAAATATATACATAAGTGCAGTGCAAAAAATCCCTATGTAATTTGAATTTACTTTACCTTAATTTACTCGAACTCACACACGGCCTTGTAATATATAACTCAGATTCGATATGCATAATCTTAACTATACCAAAAAAAGGTGAATATGTGTTGGATATTTCTGTTGCAGAATTAATGGGTAATTTAGAATAGTACATTTAGTGTGTAATAAATATAATACGTTCTTGGACGTAAAATAGATACAAAATCGAACAATTGCCAACAGAACTTAATAGTTTCACTAAAGTATTGCCCAGCGAACAGTAAAAAAGTAGTATCATTCACAATAGAATCTTGAGAATCACATATACAAGAGGTGATTGGTATTGAAAATATGGTCTTGCATAATGCCTTGGAAATCAATTGCAGAATCATAAGAAAGGAGATTGTTTTTGTAAAATTAAATAATTTTGCACATGCAACGATTCACAGAGATCTTGAATACTATACTATACATCCTATACTACAGTAAATAATGCAATTCAAACATTTATATTAAAATAATATCTGGCAATACTGCAAAAAAAAATTGTGACAGCTAGAATTTATATTTTTAATACAATCAAGTAGGCATTAAATAAAGAAAAATTAAAATTGTTACAAAATGTGAGTGGGTAGAAAAATATAGAAGAAATGAGTATATTTTGTACATAAAATTCAAGTAATAGTGCAAAAATATACCCTTTTGTGGAAAGAAAAAAATCGTAAAAGTGAAAAATATATTTTAATTCAAATGAGAAGTCATTAGTACATAATTACCGTAAGTACAGTATGGCTTCAAAATACTTCGAAAAATTATGTGCGGCGGTAGCGCGAAATACACCCTTCCGAGAGGTACTTACAAAATCAAAGCTGTCACATGCGAAAAGTGCGCGCCCTAGTCTTCTCACTCGTTCAGCCATCAGTACCGTTTTTGCACGTCAACCAGGAACGCGTTCCGAATTTTTAAAATCAGAGTTGCAATGTCCCAAATATAAATTTCCTTCCTCACCATCTTCGGCGGCATCATGCTTTGGAGGAACTCATAATGCAACAATAAAATCATTTGGAACTTCGAGTAAACCACCTGACAAGGCTCCTATTTCATCATATGTATGTAGCAGTTTCCAAAAGCAGCTTATGAGTAACTCAAGTTTTAATACAACCAAAAGAGCGGTAGCAACGTGCAGGAGCACTTGTAATAAATGTGTTGATAATGATGAGGCCGACAGATGCAAGCAATTTCCAGAACCGTTCAAACACTTTGATCTCTCAAAATGGTCTTTTCCTGCTGATTGTTGTAAAAGAAAATGCCCAGATTTGCCACGATATGATGAATTATATTGGCAACCTTCGAACAAAAATAAAAAATATCAACAAACTTGGTCAGATTGCAAAATGGTAAGTAAGCCGAGAATTGTTTGCTGTCTAAACAAATGCAAACCACCAATAGTAAAACGTACTCGTTGTCCAGTAGAATGCGCCTGTTCATATGATCAAGCAAAATTTAATATGATTTGTAAATTGGGCCCAGGACGCTGCCCACGGTTAACGATGCCTTGTTGTAAGGGAGCACGTTATCCACCATGTTGCAAAAATTTTCCGAAACCAAAGAATTGCTGCAAACAAAAATGTCCTTATCCGAGCTTCTCTGAGTGCAGACACAAAAAGTTGAAGAAACCACCCATAGTTGAATGTAAGTGTCTTAGGAAGATACCCAATTGTGAACTCGAGAGAGCGCGCCAACGGCTGGCCCGAATGGGTCGCTATTTTTAATTCATTCACAATACGAAATCAATGCAATATTTGAATCAAATAGTATAGTTAGTCTTTGGCTACATACTGATGTTGTCCTCAACAACAGCATTTAGCGAGAGCACTGACAATATTATTTATTCAACTATTGCATGTACATAATACCTGACATGTCGGCATTTGTGGCACTTAAAATTTTTTTGAAGTCCTATTGGATTTTTAAACACTACTATCGTAACGAGCAAATCTTGACGTTATAAGCTGCCCTAACAGTATTATTAATAGTTCGATTTTTACCGGATGAGACGAAACAAACTAGACAGCTCAATATTAAGATTGCCTGATTATATTCTTTGACAACAATAGCGTAAAAGTTTTTGACATTCGTTTTTATTGGATAGAATAAAATACAACCAAGATGCGTGAACAATTGCAATATTAGATTCCCTATCATGGCTAAACGAAGAGTTGATATGCAATCCTATTCTATGTCAATAAATAGATTTGCTTCAACGGGTGTCAAAAATTTGAAGCTACTTCGCAACGGCAATTTTTCATCATCAACTTCAATCGCAAAAGACATCACAGTTACTTCTTAGTTTTCCAAAGAGGAGGTAGAGAGAGGGTCATTCTTCATGGAAATTTGACGTGCTCTTATTTGCCTTCTCACATGAAGATGTTTTTGATGCCGATGATTTAATGCAAAACAATACTTTTAAGAGCGTGAGTACACAAAATGAAACTTTGACCTATCTTCATCGATCACGCAAACGTATGTAACCTTCATTTATTGGAAATGACTTATGCATGACAATAATACTAACAAACATAGCAATTGAGAGAAGATGTGATCTTTCCAAATCTATATCCGGTAAAGCTCTTCATGGTCTAATAACTAGAGTCACATTTTTGAAAAATCAAAGGTGAGAAAGGCATTATGTATTGTAGGAACTTTTTGCTTAAGAAATCTATTTTTCCGATCCATAAGTGTCTACTATATAACTATAGCAAATTTTGTACTATTCATCAGATAAATTTGAACAAATTTCAATTACTTGAAATGCAATCATAAAAGCAAGTAAGTTATTGAATGCTCTTCAATACTGGAAAAGATGGGATAGTTTGCTTTAGAATCACATCAAAAAGAAAACTTCAGATAAAATGTTCTAAATAGCTATAAAACTAGCTATAAAAACCTCAAAATTGATTGCGACATTACTGATATTGATAACAATTTCTTACGGGAAGACTTTATGGAACAGATAAGATACCTTGATTGTTTCATCAAAACAAAGGCTACATATAAAAATGAATGCAAGGTAGAGATTTGGATATGAAAATTTTCAGTTTTTATCAGTAAGGATTTTTTTGACGAGATGGGTTATATAATGGAGTTTGCAAAATACCGCGCACTGTACCTTTTTTTTGCAACTATTTACATCAAAATGTATTTTGGACATCAAGAATCCATAGAGGAGGTAGCTGACAAAACATTATTAGTCGTATGTCCAGCCAGAAGTACTGCATTGAAATGCATGGTGCTCAGCCAGATAAAATCCTAACAGGTCATTAGGATGAATGACTTCTCATTATAATTTAAGCATCTTATATCTTTTAGAGATCAAAAATTTTTAGTTTACATTCTAATAAATATATAATAAATTTCTGACTTAAAATAATTATCTACGTTGCCTTGAGTTTGTTATATAAAGTTAGATTCTATTTAAATTTCCATTTTTCAGAATAAATTTTTAGTTCATTGTGAAACGTTCAAAATTGTCTCCTCTTCAGTTTGGACAAAATTTCAAAATTTTATGTAAGTTTTTTTGGTATTTCGTATTTGGCGTTTTCAAAATTTGCAATAGAAATTGTGCCAATTAAATAAGTTAAAATGTTTCAACTCACACGTCATTTGAAAATACCTCTATCAGTTGTTAGCAAATTGGGACTCAGTTTAATGGACAGGAAGCCAATAATTGCTCCATTAGTCTGCAATATGCACTCCTTACTGTTGAGTCCTAGTTTCGGAACATCAAGCTGTTCCACCAAACCACCAAAGCGGCTTAAGAGTTGTAAGAAGCAAAAGTGTGAGAAGGTGGATAAGCCCCCGTGCAAGCCGAAATACGATGCCGCGAAAAAATTTAAATGTAAAACTCTTGAAGATCACAAACCCCCTCCGAAAAAGAGTAAGAAGAAGAAAATTAAGTCGATGTGGTTGAATCCTCCGTGTTGTATTGTACAGTGTGTAATGCCTGATCGCAGCGATGTACATTACTATCGACCAATCAACTACCTAAAGCGTAAGTATAAAAAGACTTGGATAAGCTGCCAAAGGGTACCACCTAAACCACGGTGCCTGCCTGTCAAGTTCATATATCCAACACCGAAAAGGCGAACATTTAAGAGGAAGAAGGGTGCCAAAAAATCAGGTTGCGATAGAGAACTGACAAAGTTTGCAGAGACTTTAATGCCATGCAGAAAGCCCAAGTCAAAAGCTAAATGCCCTAAAATCACTTTGGAAGGTTGCAGGGGAGTTCGTGTCCCACCCAGATGCTTCAAAACACGAGTACCTCTTGATTGCGAAAAAGTTTATTGCCCGTGGCCTAGCTTTTCGGAATGTGACCATCCTAAACTAAGAGAACTACCACCTTCAGAATGTCTTTGTTTATCGGGAGCTTCTTTATGCATTTTATATAGGTATCTTAATGCCATGAGTAATGCCAAGCACTAAATGAATTGCTACTGCTAGCGCATATGGCCTAATACCTTTTGTAGAACTACATTAGGACATCAGATAATGACATCAATCGGACATCGAACTGAAAATTTTTTCAACCTTTGGGTTGAAATCAAAAACCACACCTTTGAAATGGTTCTATGAGGCTATGGAGGGATGTTACTGGAGGTATGAATTTCTGCAGGCAATACAAATTTAGATGGTGTGTTGACTTCATGTGTTCATGTGCAAATTTACAATTGAAATCACCAAGTCCAACAATTGTCCAGCAATAGAGTTTGGAACGTTTCAAGAAGTCTAAATGTGAAGTCAATTTTCAAACCTCAAAGCACCCCTGCATTCTTCAATGGCGTGTGAATTTTCACATCTCGTGTAAAAGGACAGACATGTGTCTTACATCTAGACATATTAAACGCAAACATTTAACTTATTTAAAACAATTTCTACACTGCATACAATAGAATAAAATTTCTTGATTTCAGTAATTCGTTTGTTTTACTTTTTCAATATATAGCAAAAAACTTAGTAAAAAATATAACAAATAACATATTTCAGCATTGTTTTTAACTAAATCTCAAGTACTTAAAGTGATAAAATTAATAATGAATATATTATGTAGTAAGTTTTTGGTCAATACTTCCCAAATTGGTATAAAACACTACAGAAGTAAAAGATAAGTGCTTATCCGTCAATTATTTTGGACAGTATAAAACGCTTAAAGCTAGAGGCTTAAAATTCAAATACTAGAGGCTTGTCAAAATCCAGAATTACTACTAGTAACTGGGTGTATGAAAAGTCATTGAATGAATGACCTAAGTTAATCTATGAAGGCTATAGGTGAATTTTCAAATCTTCGAATTCGTCCTCTATACATAAAGTCAAAGCTCCACACCAACAATATCATTGATACATCAAAGAGATTATTTCGCAATCAACGGAAAATTATTGTGTCGTATTCAAATATTCATTATATGAAAAAACCGGGTAGAAGGAAGGAACACAGAAAGCAATGTACAACCCCAGAAAGACATTTATCAAAAACAATAGCTATTCACTTATAAATCACACTAATGGATTTATCACGATGTCTAAATTGTGATATAATTTTATTAGATGTCAAATCTCATATTCCGTTCATTATTCCCTGCTCTTAAAGTTAGGACATTTTATTTTATTGAGTGATCCAGTTAACCAAAACAAGGGCTTGGGATTTCAAACCCTACATAGTAAAAATCACAATTAACAAATAGTTCATCATTGATATCAACTGAGCTACTGTAAGTATGCATATTATGAAAGAGAAAGTAAGATAATCAGTTTAGACTTCCAATAAGTTGAAAGTTTGCTCCAATGAAGAGCAAACCTTTAAGAGCTTAAATTTTTAACTTTTTGTTAAACATATGCATTAACAGGCATACTCACTGATCATATATACCAGAAGAGTAGTACTCATAAGATGAATCATATATATTGGAGGAAATCTGACACATTGGAAAACCTTTTCTTTCTTATCTGACACATTGGAAAACCTTTTCTTTCTTATAATACTGAAAAAATGTTTAAAGGAAACTTTTGAAAACACAAAATCATAATATTATGGTGAACTTTTATTTAAAATGGATACCATCCATCAATAAATCAAGAATAGTAGAAGGGCACTTTGAGACCACGTTTGCAGAAATTTAATCCTGATTTTCAGTTAATCATGTTAGTGCAGTAAAAGTCGTATAGCTATAAACCAAGTATATTTAAAAAAACCGCCCAAAAAATGTAAAGCCACAAATATCGCACAAACGAGAAAAATATACTTCTTTTATGAAGGTAGGCAATTGAAATACAGCCTGATCTGAGAGAACTTTGAAAAAAAAAGTTCTATAATTTCATTGGTTTCATTAAAACTACTCTTGTATAATTGAGTAGTTTATAATTAATTTTATGAAATAATATAGTGCTTATTGCCCTCCGACCATGCTACTAATTTAAAATTAAAGTCATTCTTGTCTTAAACGTCAAAATTCTGTAAAGTTTCAATAAATTTCTATTGACAAGTAATTTACTCTTATTTTTGTCTGATTTTCTCTAAATTCCTTTCAGTTTCATCCATTTTCCGCACAACCCGGCCAAAAAACGTAGTTCCAAAGCACATGTTGCCTTTGGTCCAACTGCAGACATTCTTCTTCATATTCAGCCAAATCAAATGCTGAAAAATATGTTTCGGCAATTTGTCGTTGCCTGCATAAATCCAACACGAATTCTAATGAAATCGTATTCGTGCAAAACACCGAAGTTATGTCCTAAAATCCGAACTAAACGTGGCTGGGAGACAAAGAGTAAACCATTTAAAATTAAATTACTTTCTGAAATAGAACAGGAAAAAGAAGACGCCGAAACTAGTGTTAAAATAGATTTGAAACGATTCAAATCATTTTGGGATATTACTCCTGAGTGTTGCTACAAGAAATGCCCAAGATCTGCACGTTACGATGAGTCTTACTACATGCCGTCAAATCCATATAAACGTTATTATAACAAAACTTGGGTTGATTGTCTAAAAGTTGAGAAAGAAGCGCTTTGTATTGATGAAATTCAAGGGTTTCTGGAACCAGAGTATCGTTCGCGTAAGATGCTTAAAGAATGCAGTAGCCGAAAAACTCACTCCAAAATTCCTAAACATCTAATGGCTTGCAAAAATCCTAATGTGGGTTCGAGTTCTTGTCTTAGTAATTTGCAACTGCTTCATTGTAGAAGTGTACGAAAGCCACCGAAGTGTAAGAAAACTCGTTTAGCAAGCATGTGTAAGAAAGTTAACCCCCCTTGCCCGAGTTTCTCTGAATGTGAATTAATCAAAAAACTGAATTCCGATGGTCCAACAGAATGCAAGTGTTGGCAAATGACATCTTTGTGTGAAACAGTAAGAGAAATGAGGCAACAACCATGAACCATAATGAGGACCAAAAATGGACGGTAGTTAACTTATTTCTCATAACTATTGTTCGTTTTTCTGTGAAGAGAACAAATTCCATTCTGAATTTATTTCTTCAATTGCGAAACCAACGATAGTTATAAGACATGTTTGATTTCTACTGTGGATTGTATTTAATTTTGGTTTGAAGAGTAAAAAAGAAATTGTACACTTGAGGCACTTAAAGTGC
Source organism: Teleopsis dalmanni (assembly GCF_002237135.1). Taxonomy (NCBI): domain Eukaryota; kingdom Metazoa; phylum Arthropoda; class Insecta; order Diptera; family Diopsidae; genus Teleopsis; species Teleopsis dalmanni. The sequence goes on along the minus strand of NC_051847.1, from coordinate 3,679,804 downwards.
AATTAATACAAAACTCAAGTAAATAAAGATTTAAATGTCAAAATTAAAAAAAAAAGGTTTAATTAATTTTCGTAAAATATATCTCATTTTTTGTTTGCCAATCTTTTAATTTTCTTATAGTCTCCATTTTTTTTGGCAACATCGTTTCGCGATAATCTTTTTCAAAAAATTCCTGTCTAGTTTTTACAGTGAAGAACACTGCTGTACTTGGCTGTCAAAAAGGCGAGGGCTATGTTTGCAAAAGTTCTGAAGCCATTTTACTTACTCAATGAAGTTCGTCAGCAATTGATTTGCAGCTCCAGATTCCAACCCTATTCTTGCATAAAAAAAAAGCCAAATACTTGTCCTAAAGTAAAACCTCCTTGTTTCAGAACTTTAAGACCGAAAAAGAAAAAAATTGTTGTCAAACTTTTTACCCAAATAGAGGAGGAAGCAGAACGGATTAGAATGCAAGCAATTGCATCACGCAAGCCATCCAAATCTGCATGGGGGCATACTCCCGATTGTTGTGTTGAGAAATGTACCATTCCTTTTCGTTCCGATCAAATTCACTATAGGCCAATCAATCCACATAAACGGAACTATAACAAAACCTGGATTGATTGTCGAAAGGTCGAAAAACAACCAGTGTGTCTTAAGGAAGAAGGTGAAGTAAGTTTTAGAGAACCACAAAGCAGAAAATTTCCCAGAAAAGGAGGTGTATGTAAGGATTGGTTTCCCAAGATTCCATCGCATCTACTCCCTTGCAAAAATAAGAATCCGGTTGCCTGTAGTACAAGTGTTAGAATGCCTAACTGCACTAGAAAGCATCGTAAGCCACCAAAATGTAAAAAAACACGTGTACCCTTAGTATGCGAAAAAATCGTTAGTCCATGGCCCAGTTTCTCTGAATGTGAGTTGATTGAATACCCGAAACCTGAACCTCCAAAAGAATGTAAATGCTTGCTGCATGTGTCTCTATGTGAGATATTACGACTAATGAAAGAACAAGAAAGTAAGAAACCAAAACCCGAAAACAAGAGATGTGCCACTTAGCAGCAGTATATCTGTTTCTGATTTTTGCTATCAGTTTCTCAGTAAAGAAAAAAGGTCAAATTTTTTTTTAAAAATTCTTTTTTTCTTTAAATGCGATACTAATGGCAATACTCAAAAATACATATTCACTTCGCAAGATAACTAAAAATTTGGTTTAAAAAAACCAACAAAATTTCTTAGTAGACTAGGAGTTTTTCAAAATTTCCAGAAACAAACTTCTTATATATTAAAAATTATTTTTTTTTAAACGTGTTTCAATTTTCTTCGGAGAAAATCAAAATTCAAAATTTTTCGTCCAGGACAAAAAAATTTTGAAAAGATTGGCAAACAAATTTGGTAAAACTTTTGGCATTTGAAATTAAGTACATGTTCAAACTAGCGAGTAAAGATATGCTTAGGTTACCGCTCTCACTAATTGCGAAGCGGTGCTTATCATGCAATGCGCTTCACAACAACACCAGTGTACTATCCGCTGTCAGCGGAACTTTGATACGGGACCAACTACACAAACCATCAATCTTTGCCACATCGAAGCGTTTCATGGCTGTTTGTGGCGGAGACTGCCCTGCTAAATCAGACTTGTGCAAGTTCTTTAAAAAGCAGAAGAAAGCCCCCAAGAAAAGCAAACCAAAGGTAGAGAAAGCTAAATTCAAGTCCATGTGGGAGAATCCCCCTTGTTGCATAAGGGTCTGTATACTACCGAAGAGGTTTGATGAACTTTATTACATGCCCAAGACTAAAGCTGAACGTAGATATACGCAAACATGGCGCGAATGTCCAAGGGAAATCAAGCCCTTTAAACGATGTGAAGTTGTATATCAATGCGAAGACATTATACTACGCGATCCTTTGTGTAAACCGATGACAGCAAAACCAAAAGATATGGAGAAATTTATGGCAAGTAGAAATTTCAAGTGTCCAAAAATGAAATTGACAGAATGTCGTCCTGCACGTAACCCCCCACGTTGTCAAAAGACGCGTTCCCCAACGGATTGTAAAAAAGTGAATTGCCCAGTAAAGAGCTTTTCGGAGTGTCTTAAACCACCATTTAAGAAGCTGCGCCCCGTTGAGTGTCAATGCTTGAGAGCATCGTCATGTGACGCACACAACTATTTCATACAAAAGAACAAGAAATAGGTTACACACTCGCTAGTGACTGGTTCCGCTGTATAGAAACTGTGTGTAAGTATTACAATAAGACCTGCATATCTTATGACTTTATGATAATAATAATAATTGCAATATAGATGAATGTAACTTGAAGATCACTTCTACGCTTTAGCATTCGCACATATAAATCAATGTTGCGGATGTTTTATGCTATTGAAGTTTACAATGGAATAACACCTAGGGTGATAGACCTGTACCTGGACGTAGTTTTATGATGTTATTCTTGTTATTCTTATCAGCGGACCAAAATTTCCAGACCAGAACATGAAAAATTTGCCCAAAAGTTCCCAAAAATAAAATTGCTTCAATATTTTAACTCATGTCTTTTATTTTGAGAAGTGATAATTTTTTTCTTGCAACAGACTATTGTTTGAATTAACTGTGATGCTTTTTAAAACTAGAAAATTCTAAAATATTTGAAAAATTAGGAAAATTTTATAGCATGTCCATATTTCTAGAAACATTATTCACATGCTTTACACGCTTAATAGATCTTGATAGCAGCTCTATTGTATTAATGAACTGTTAGAATAATGTTCGCAGACAAAATTCGCAAAGATACATGTTTGTATGCGAATATAAAAATCTTGCCAAGTTCTAGCCAGTGTATACCCCAATATTGTGTAAAAGCTGAGTATAGTAAAAATAAAAAGATCTCAAATTTGGTCCACAGCTTTAAGTGAGCGAGAACTAGATGTGCGCCATCTAACTGTTGTTGTAGCTAAGTTCGTGTATATTTGGTAAAGACTGATCTTTCTTTTTAGGGCGACCACGTTGTCTGCTTTAGGTGGGACCATGTTGGTGACATTATGTATGGGTTTTATGCTTAAATTGTATATGTGGTTTGTTAAAAATATTCAAGGGGTTTTTCAAATCAATCAAAATTCTAATTAATTCTAATCACAATTCTGAAGTACTTAAAATTCGGAACTTGAAAATGTTAATTTGATACCAAGGAAGTGTAATATTGTCTAATCAGTTTTGTTGTCTGATTTGGTACATTTGTTAGATATAAATCTTTTATTGTTCTGTACTCCTACAAGTTATAAATTTTATATTTTTATGAAATATAAGTAACGCATGGATTTTTGTTAATGAAAGGAGTTCAGTTGGCGTTCATTTTAAGGATTTTCACATAAATACACAACGTAAAATTCATAAAATTTATTCGTTACTTTTCATTTGTTTTTGGGAGCCATATCTTCTCATCCACAGCCAAGTTTTTATTAATCCTGTTCTATATTTTTATTTTCATCAATTTGCGCGCATTTTTAAATATGCAACAGCAGTGCATCCATTCTGGAAGGCAAAGGGTTGGCATCCATTTACCATTTTATCATTACAGAGACTTTTACTTTTATTTGGAATTGGAATGTCTATTTGTGTCGAAACGGATATATGCAAATATGTACCCATACATTGCTGCTGTTCCTGTTCCCATGTGCTCTGACTGTTTAAAAATTTAACAAAATTTTATGCACATTTTTTGTTTTTGTGAGTGAATGGGCCTTACAGGACTACACAGGATAAGCCTAAAAAACAAAAATGTAAACAAGCAATAAAGAATTATATTTAAATGCAACGTTATGTTTTTGGTGCCCTGACAAATAAAATGTGAACATTTTTATAATAAAGAAAATGGCGAATTTTTTTTTATGTTTTCGGGCTTAAAATTGCTCGAAAGGAGTGAAATTTGTCCTCTGTTTTACACCCACTGCCTTACAGAAAGCCTGCAACAAATGCGTGCATTAAGAGAGTTCTGAATTTTTTTGTTAATAATATTGTATATTTATTTTTTTTAAAAACGTCATCAGTCATATGCAGTTATTTCTGCGATCAAATGAAAAGCGTTGTTTACGACTTTCCCACAAATTGGTTTTGTTGACATTCTGATACTGTTTCAGTTGCTAAAACAGAATATTTGAGTGCTGTGAAATGTAAAGGAATTTAAAACCTTAAAAACATTTTCAAAACTATTTTCTTGGATTAATACTACAGAACATACATTGAAGACCCAGATGGGCTGCGAAAAATGCAATTTAGCTTGGCCAAGCTACAATCTAATGAGAGCGAGCATCCTTCGGCATCACCATCGGCAAGATCATCAATATCAAAAAATTGATCATTCCACTAAAGAGTTATTTCACTAAGGAAGCTTACAAACTAAGGAGTGTAGTCAATATCTCTCATGCGGGTTCTAAGATTCTTCTTCCTTAATCCCGCAGTTTGTGTTAAAAATGTATTGTATTCTTAGATCTTATCACCAAACGTGTGGTAGTTAAACGACGCTTATAGACTTAAGAGGTCGAACCTGTGCCTCTGACAGAACCACTTAAGTTGGATCTAATCACTTGAACTCTTAACTAAATACTCATTTGTAAAACACGTGCAGGGGACGTATGAACTATCTGACAGCTGCAATCCTTAATTTCTATCTGCCATACAAATAAGTGGTTCATATATTACTTTGTTCTGCAGTTTTTTATTTGTCAAAATGTCAAATTATTTTTGTAAAAAACTTTGTTATAAAAAATAAAGAATGGGTGGGAAGAACTCAAATTATTCAAGAAGATTTTTGCTGATGATACTGTGTCGCAACCACAACCCTAACATAAAGTCGAGAAGACAATAAAGAATATGCATAGTCTGAATGTCCCGACATCCAATGTATTGACAGTGAAATAAACGTGAAAAAATAAATTCAATAAATAAATTCATTGTACTTATTAGTAGAAAGATTACTGTTAAAAAGACTGCTAGAATAATAGGAATGCTATGAACAAAAATTGAAAAAGTTCCGCAAGTTCCTTTTTCTCCGGAATTGGTGCCCTGTGAGACTTTTCTATTTTGCATAGCCCAAAAAGACACTCAAAGGAGAAATCGTGGAGCAAGAAAGTACGTGCTAAGAGTGTTTCTTAAACGGAAAACTAGGGTGACATACGGAGAACTATAGTAATTTAAAGGGAATGAACTGAACGTTGAAGATATGGTATATACTTTATGAAAAAAATTCAATTACATTTTGAATACACCTTATATGTGCAGGATGAACAATTTATTTGCTAGTAAAATTTTATGAATTTAAAACACTGCATATTCCAGTTATCACTAACGCTTAAATAGTTTCATTATAAATTTATTATTAAAGGAACCTACATTTGCTCTAATGACGATAGTTTTAAATGTTGTCTTGCTTTTTTTTATAAGTCACAGACACAGATAAAACCATCTGTTTTACTAAGCAAATTCGTGCTAAATTTTTTCACACATTTTAATTAAACAACTATCTGGTACATTCTTTTTAATGATTACATCAATTCGAATAACTTTCAAAACTTAACTTAGCGACATCACAAAACGCCGCTCTATTTGTAACGTAATGGTACCCTATACCCAATGGTAGTAGGCAATATAAATACTGTATCGAATGTCGAGTGAAACTCTGCTGCGATATTGTAATGCTGTCGAGTTTAAGTTTGGTTCTTCTTAAATGTGCTGACTTTGTTGGAACCGAAGTGTAACTAACTATCACTTTATGATGTTTTTGTAAACTTACTATATTCTACTATCAATAAAAGGGTACCAAATAAAAATTGAAGACATACTTAGCGTAATAAATAATATATATTATAACAAATGATATGCATTGCAATAAAATATATTTATTGTAAGAAATTGTTGTCACAATTGAGTCTAAATGTGAATGTTGACTTATCACAATTAGAACTCAGTGTTGTATTTTTATCACGCATTCAACGCATATATCTTAGCTTATTTAGTAGACCTGATTGGTCTGGTATACATTAAGGTTAAGAGAAAGAAAAACAAATTCATGGGTTAAATATTGTAATTAATCGAAACTACCAGGTTTAATCATAAAAATTAGTGACATTTCGATACAATGTGCTGAGTTAATGTCAGCATAAAATACATTAAATTTATAGTTCCAATAAATATAATGAAAAGAAAAATGCTAATTTAATTGGGTATAAGTTATATACCAAAATATAGAAAGCTCTATTGATCCATTCGTTTCGATATTAAGTGATATTAAGTTTAAGTAAACTCGTAGTATAGTGTGCACGTCAGTTACATTGCATCGATTGACTTACGTTGCGGGTCCAATTTATTTAAATAGCTTTTCTTATAATTTTTCTAGGTTAGTTTTAAGCAGAATTTAGCTCATTTTCCTCGCAACTCGCTATTTCTTGTCAGGTGGAATTTCAGTAGTTGATTTTTCGTGTTCGCTGCATAAGAAGAGGTACGACTTCAGATGCAAAGTAGGCCAAATTCTTCATCGTGTGGATATGCGACAATTTTAAGTAGTTTATTTTTGTTAATAAATGTTTTTCATTTATTTTTTTTTTGATTTTTTTTTTGTGGTATAATAGTATCATTTATTATAGTCCATACAGATTGGTAATACGTTCAGATATACTACTCTACCAGGAAAAAATATCATTTAATTTGGTAAATGTTCAATTAAACTTACATGAATTGCTGTGTATTGGCTAACATAGAAGTTAAAAAAAGAAATAAATGCATTTTGTATGGTAAAATTAATGTGGTATAGCAAAATCGTTTAACTACTGTTTTAGGTGAATGAAGCGAACAGCATCTTTGAGATACCAACTCGCAGATTTGGTTGGATTTACTTTGCATGCGATCGCAAGGAATCCATTCATGTATTCATGTAAATGACTTCCAAAATTATTTAAATGTAGTAGTGAATATAAATAAGTATATTTTATATCATTAATAAATTAGTTTAGTATTATTTAGTATCATTAATAAATTAGTTTAGTATTTAAAAAAACAAATTTTTAATCAAGTAAAATTATATTTAATTACTTTTTCTGATGCAGTATAATGTACTTGCAATCTCACATAGGTATGTGGAACTGTGAATGAACTGGAAATCAATATTTCATTGTATTAGTTTCTATATATCAAAAAACACGTTTGTTCTACTTATAAGTAAGTTAGTTGTCTTCCAAAGTAGTTTAGCTAAACGATTACTTTGTAAAGATATAGTTCGACTTTACGATTTCTAGAACAAAGATATTCGCTTCAAAATGTTGTTGACTTTCAACAACATTGAGCAAACATTCAATAAGGCTTCTAGTAAACAATCAAAATGTGGTATGAGTCTCCAGATAAACTACTTATATATCTGATGTTTAACTAAAATATACTCCCGCACACAATATCAAACTAAATGAACTCAACTACTGATGTTATGTAGACTTCAATCGTACTTTTTTAAATAATTTATTTGTGATTATTTGTTCGCATCTGCTTAACGAAAACAAATTTGATTTATGTTTCGAATCGGTTCATATGCATATATGACAAGATACTACAAATACAAATATATGCGAAGGGTATGTGAGTGAGATGCTGCTTAGTAACCAAGTAACCAAACAGCAATCTAAAGAACATGTCAAAATCAAATTGAATTCAGATAAATTGTAACTGGAACACCAAGAGAAACTCACGTAAAGATGCGTGGCTTACAGTTTATTTAAGTTCAGTTCCGTTGAAGTAGAGAACAACGCATATATTGTGGCATTGCTGGAGATACTTAAGTATGTAAATGAAAGAGCAATAACAGCTTTAGGACGTCAACGATATCAACGAGCTCATCATGCAAAATGTTTTGCCTGTTGGCTTATAATGCGCGTGTAACTGCGCTATTGAATGATTAAAGTATCTTTCATTTTACCATTTTACCATTTACTAAAGGTAAACGAGCGTATCTCGATTAAGCGAAATTACCAATTCAGATGTACACATTCGTATGAATGTATCTATTCGGCATAAGTTGAGTTGCTGGTAAGGCAAGGAATACTCGCATTATTAAAATGCATTCGAATAAAAATAAACACAACTTTAATGATGATTATGTTGCTCATGATGATGTGGTGATGCTGATGATGATGGCGTTTCAGTTGATGTTGTTGATCTGCGTCAAACAGACAATAAATGAAACATGCTAAATGGGTTGGAATATGTTAATCATAACAAATACTCGTAATGTGGAAAAGAAATAACTCACAGTGAATCTTGCTTAAACTTGATATACAATATACAATAAAATCAACTTCAACTTTTTAGAGATTTTTTATAATCATTGTTCATATCTCAAATGTATGCAAATCTATTAAATATGCAATTGTGGGTTGTACATTCCAATAGCAACTAGTCTGCTCCATATTGTACAGATTGCATATATCAATCCATTTAATAGAATAAAAGGACACTAAAAAATGTTAGTCGTCACTGAATAGGACATACACTTGAGTATATATGTTATATACAAACAGAAGGTATGATAATATGAATGGCAGACTTTTGAACCAAGTGAAGTTTCATCTACAGAATATAACTTAAATGCTACTGATCATGTGAATGATCATCTGATGTAAATAATTTAAAGTGATTTGTTAAATACATTTCATATATATAATCATTTATATAATATTCCCATATTTTTAAGAATCCCATCCGAAAGGGGAATTAGAGTATATCAAGATGCGCTGATATAATACCTTTAATACAATCTCCGCATTTAAATCCTACAAGTATTTAATCACATAACCATTACCATAGTTTTTTGTTTTTCTTTGGTTTATTATCATTCACATACTCACATATATGAGTATAAAAAAATCGAATTACCCGCACTAAACCATATATATATGTACTCGTTCATATAACAGCGAGAAAATATCTGTACATTAGCATATGCATATGTGCATCAAGTCAACAATGTCATATCTGACAGGAATTGAATTAAAAATTTATAATTCGAGCAGCTATGCCATCAAGCAGTAAAACAAAAAAGAGCTTATAGAAAAAAATGTAAAATAAAAATCATTTAATTATGCGCACATTTTATTTTATGAGAAGATAAATACGAATTTTAATAAACTTCACGTATCTGGAATGCAAACGTACTCAATCACAGCAGTCTGCGGATAAGGGCCAGTGAACAAGGTAAACTGTACTGAATTAGATTCGATGGATTCGAATCGAATCGAGCTAGCAAAGCAAATGAAGTTACGAGTAAGTGATTGTTATTTATAAAATTCAATAAAGTGGCAACAAATTAACGAACGTTAAATTCAAAATTCAAATATACTCTTTCCACTTTCCCCATGTCCCCCTTCCAGCAAAATGCTAACTTTACTTACGACTCCATCGCAGTATTCACTAACACCTTTACACAAATCTACTTTTACTCCTACTCAAATGGAATAACCATAACCGCAAAGGATTGCAACGTATAAAACACTTAATTAATTCGCCAGACAAGACAGTAACGTTTCGTTTTCGCACTAACAACAACAACAACAAAAATAATTAGAAATTATAATGTAAAATGTATATATGGACGACTCAACTGAGTTGAGCGTGCAATCCGTCGGTTGGTTTGGGTTAATGGGCAAGCAAACAACATCTCCACTTTTCAATGCGAATTTGAATATATTGTACATGGTTGATGGTACATTATTAAAACTAACCCAAACCTAAACCGAAACCCAATTTCCAACTCCCCTCAACACAGTATAATTCTTTCTTGGATTCGCAACTGTGCCATCTACGCCCACTCACTCCAGAACTTCAGACAACATGGATATAGATAGTCGCAAACACGGACACATAAGTAGTTTCAATTTACAGCCAAAGGCAGAATTTCTGCTAATATCCGTTTTCGACTTAATTCTTGTAAGAAAATTATATTGTTTCGTGTGAGATATTTTCATCCACACTTAGGGCCATAAACTAACCACTACACAAATTTATGAATATTCTTAGCCTTTGACTTATGGCAAAACTTCTCACGCCAGATACACTTTAATATTAATTAAAGATTTAATGCAAAACAAAAAATTAATTAAAAGCTATTCGAACTCTAGGATTTGTCAGTCACATTGGGTTACGAACTATCAACTGGTTAGTTGAGCAAAATCGTAGTTAGTAAATTGGAATTGGTCAGATTGGAAACGTGTCCATTAAAAAAATAACAATGCTTTGTGTCCATACAGGTAGACAGTTAAATGTAAAAATTGATGCTAAATAATCATTTTTCAAAAATTTAAGTTATAGAAAGATCTACTTTTTTGACGACAGAAGTAAATAACTATTACCAATCAATAAATCACGACGGATAGAAAAATAAAGTTAACGCATTGTTTAAACATTGATAATATTTGTGGTCCTATTCCTACAAAAAATCATCCCAAAATTATTTTCCATTTATTGCTAGTATTTAATATTATAAGCTGTCATTTTTTGTTGCTTTGTGGTTTTGGCACATTTAGCTGGTACTTTGCCTTTTGCTTATAATACTGTGGTAATTGTAATGTATAGTTTATTCACTTCAATAAATGGCTTTACTATGATTTTGTATTAGTTTTGTCACTGTCCAGTTTATTCGCAATGTAGGGACCTATTTTCTAAACGATTGTAGTTATTTATGAGATCACAATTTGTGAAGTAATGTCAGTTTTATTTTATTGGATTTGATTTTAAACATTCTCCGATTTTTATGACAATTTAATGAGCCATTACGCCTATGTGGATCCCATTAGATTGTAAGTAAGTGTGACATCATTTTTTTTCTTCTCATAACTACACCTTTCCTTTGCTCCTTTAACTATTGTTGTTGTTGTAATATATATACTCGTTCAATATATGGATCCATGCGAAACTATAAACAAAAGTAAATACTATTAAATTCATGGAGCAGTAAATTTATTGCCTATAATGTTAGTTTTATCTATTAAGAAATTTTAAAAAATATCACCCGAGAAATAAATGCATTATGTAGTGCCAATGTTTGCAACATTCAATGAATTTATTTATATTATCTCAACTAGAAGTCAATGTTCAACTTCAATTGAGTGCATTTATTTATTTTTGGATTTACATAAAGAGGTTTTCGAAGTGTAGTGAACTGCAACAACAAAAATTCATTTTAATATTATTTTAATTAATTGAATTTTTGACTGATATCAAATTAACAAAACTCCAGAAAATTGTACGAACATAAAAGTCAATAACGGCTTTGGGTCAGTTGATTAAGGTGCGCTGACTCTGAGCCTCAAATTTGACAGGGTACGAGTTCGATTCCTGGTACTTGCAGCCTTAAAAAATTATTTACGAATAATTAAACACAAAAATTATTTTCAAGACCAACAGCTATATGATCAGCCAAAAATTCAATTAATTAAAATAATATAAAAATGAATTTTTATTGTTGCAATTCGCTACTTTTCGAAAACCTCTTCATGAATTTACTGTATGCAAATTGTATATAATTACTCTCATTATACCTAGTGTATTGGAAATAAGTCCCCTCCATAAACAAATAATATTTGCTCTTTTGTAATAAACTAACTATGCCAACTTTTCAGTGTAGCTACTGTTATGCAAAATAATACTGTGACTTGCTTTAATTTCCAATTTGAAAACACTAAAATCATGTTAAATTATTTTAGCATAAAGTGGAGCGGGAAAAGTGATGGCTTACAACTATTTACATTTAAGGAACTATAAGTAGTTGAAATTTTCTTCTATATATATGTATGAGTATGTGCGTGTATGTGTTTGTGTATATGTGTGGAAGGGTCGATTCGATTTATGGTAAATACATAAAAGCGGCGTTGTGCAAGATTTCCAACTCCAGCCAACTAAAGGCAATGTCCTGCTTATACGTATTTTTGCTTCATAGAATGCGGTTAGTATTATTTTTGGCTTGAGGCAAAATTTTTTGATTTATTTAGGAAATTTGAGAAAGTGCTTAAGGAAGTAGAAAATTAGTTGTAAAAATAAAAAAAAAAGTTGAAAAACAAAATTATAAACTAAGTACTTAATCAAATAGAACTGCAACAATTTAAGTTTATAATTAAAAAATTATAGCTATATACATATATTTCCATCAATTTCCTTATAGTATTTTTTTAAATTATTTATAGTTGTTAAATTTTATTTCAACCAATTTTGTCTTCAAGTTTATGACTTCATTAGTACGAAGCAACTGTCGTGTCCTTATTAAACTAACGAATCCTTTACAATGTTGGTATTTTGGTTGTATTAGCGGTACATTAAAATTTTATGCAAATTTCTGTTAAACACTCAATTCCGACGATATTCCATGTAGTACGGGTATTACATTATGAACCATCAAGCCAGTACATAGGCCACAGACACAGACACAGCCAGAGTCCATTGCCCACTTAGTCACTTTGAGATACTGAAACATATTTACGTATACATCGTAAATAGTAAGGAATTGTGTCGTATAGTTTCGATAATAATGGATACTTAGCACATGTAGCCAACGACGTTCGTTGTCATGTTCTATTGCAAGGAATTAGTTTCTCGTAGTTCTTGTGGTGGCATAATTAGATTGAAATTTCTAAATTTTTAGCTCAGTGGCGGTTTCACTACAAGAAGTGGAAAAAACAGTACTGAAAAATTGTTTAAATAAATCAAAATTCTTTTTCACTTATAGGTTAATTGATCCAAATTGTATATTTAAGCAAACTTAAAACAATTATATTATAAAAAGTATATTATTAGTTTAAATATATATTGTATATATGATAAGAATTTGATAAAGATTAAAAAATAATTGTTGTGTAATGAAAGAGAAAAGAAAAAGTTTTTATTATCAAAGAACAGTAAGAACATCACCTAATAGTTTGAAAAATATAGTATTAAAGAGAAAGAGAAGGAGAATGAAACCGATTTGTTATCAATTTGTTCATTTGGATGCCAGAACCGGTTATTGACAGAGAACATGCTTAATTATTTCTTTTTAATGTAAATTTTCACTACTGCAATGTGAATTGAAGAAGGAATGCGCAATTGCTTTGAGTAGGTTGCTATAGACCAGTGGCCAGAGAGAATACGGTAAGTCTTGCAGTAGTCGTCCGGCCCCTTTTAAAGAGTATGCAAGATCTAGAGTTATATGAGGGCAATATTAATCGAAAAAGTAACACATAACTTAAGTATCTTTCAATTATTAGTGCAAGCTGAAGAAAGTAAAACTAAATACTTCTCTTAACGATTTCAAATCAGTACCTCTAGAGTTACATATACGGAAACATCAAACAGTCTTCTTTTCATGTCCATTTTATTTATATAATAATTTATACAGTAATTTTATCAATTAATTGGCATACAGAAATATAAGATTTGATTGTATTTCTTCAAGATGTTTCCTTTTATGCACTTTTTATTTTATTTAAAGGTTTATATAAATCTGGTTTCAGATTTTTACTGAAGATAGAGTTCTGTTTGTTTAGAAATAGAAATTATACTAATACAACTTTATATATTATATAGTGTCCGAAATACTAAGACTTATTTTCATGTCATTCTAAGTAGTTTATTGAAATCACATAAATATTTATAAAAAATTTCCAAATTTAATAGTAAGTTATATGAGTTTTTTTTTTGGAAATTACGAACATCATAATTATGTCCTTTACCTTTCGATTGCCAAACTTCGTACATTTGTTAGCGAACTTCAGCCCCCACTCTGACGGATCGGAAAAGGATTGCTTTGCTTAAGTGAATTGCAAAAGGATTTGTTAAAATTCGAAATTTTGGAAACTTAACTTTCTTGAAATACACTTAACGATAAAATTAATTATAAAAGGCAATTGTGTTGGGGTGTGCGAGTGCAGAAGCGAGCGGTATGTGGCATGTGTGTATAAAAGGTGTTGGCATGGAATTTGAATAACCAACGTCCCATGTCCTGTTTCTGAAATTCTCCTACACATTTATTATATAAGACATTTTGCTATTTAGTTTTGTAATAAGAATGCAGCAATTTGTTGTTGTCGCTGTTGTTGCTGCTGTTGTTGTAGTTGTAGTTAAACTTTGCTACACATTATTGTAGTAGTTGGTATAGTTGCTTTTGCAATATCTCCAGCTTTTGTTGTTGTGTACGTTGCTCTTCATATATTGAAATACTAATTAAATGTTGAAAATAATTTGGGTGCGGGGGCTTTATACTCAGCTTATATACGAGTATACTCGTGTATATGAGAGCGTTGTGAGTCAAACTGAATTTTAAAGGCGATTTGAACTCCTGCCACATAAATCTTATTGCATATATGAATCTAAATTTACTGACGTACATACATACACACGTATGCATATATACACTCACACTTTGGCGAGTATGAATGCCCGAAACTGTATTGCGTGTACACAAGAATTTGCTTAAGAAAATGTTGCCAAGTATTAATCTTGCTGCTTTCTGTAAACATGTACGTGTAGGTATGTGTTTGTGTGTGTGTGTGTGTGTGTTAGTTAAGTTTGTACTTTTGCTGGCTTGTCTGGTTTGTTGGTCGGTTATGTATTAGTGAATGCTTTCTAATTATCCTTATGGTCCTTGTTGTTTCATGTTATTGAATATGGTCTTGCATTGAAGATGGTGCGAGCAATTTAAAATGGAATAAATTAACATTTTACTTATATCGCATCGCATATAGAAATTTATAGCAAACTACAGAGTTAAGTCAATGGTTCTGTGTCCTCAACTTGTCGGTCGGTCGATCGGTCGGTCGGTCGGTCGGTGGCGTTTGGGCATTTGGGCATGATGAAATGTCAAAATCACATTAAGGCGGTATGAGTGCGAAGGTTGAATGTAAATTTACTTCGTATACTCTTCTCATGTGGTGTGGAGTGGTGTGGAGTGAGTGAGTTTAAAGTATCAAATGTATAAAATTAAATTTTATTTCAATAATTTAAGTAAATCAAGAAACTGATTTATTTTTTATTTATCTCAAAATGTGATTAAATTATTTATAAATATCTACTACTTAGTTTTAGCAAATCCTACTGAAGAAATTTGACACCACATTGAGGCGTTTTTGAAATAAAATTATATATGTATAAGGATTAGAATTTATTGGCTGTATAATAGTTATAGTTTTGGTTTGGTATAAATCGCCTTTGACTTTACCAAGTATTATTTTTATAATATCCATTTACTATAATAGTCCTACCTAATCAATACTATCTTCAATATAATCCAGAGGAACATAGTCCAGTTGTTTATTCAGTTTCATTAACTGATTCTACCAACATATATTCAAAGTTGTTTTCGAAAAAATTTTTTTACAAGATTATAAACCTCTACTAAAATAAAAGGGAGAATAGTTTTAGTTTAAAAAATATGGTTTAAATTATTACTGATTTATCGCAAAAAGCCAGCCTATTTGTAAGAGAATTTGAAGGTATTTAAGGAATATTATTAAATTATAAAAAATGTTATTTTATATAGAACGGCTACAGTTAGTTAATTCATTTATTAAATCTTTGAAGTAGATTAATTTTCTGCTTAACGATTGCTTAAATCACTTTTAAGGCACAGCATTCTTTATAACAGACGCTCCTTATCAAAAAAACGGACTTAGTGGTTGAATATATTCATTCTTCTTGTAGAAAGGGACTACCAAGACTCAATACCACAACTGAATAGTAATTTGAATCTTTTGATAAATAAAAAGTACTTGAAAAGTCTGCACGAAATTAATTTTCCTGACTTAATTCAGACAGTAAGGTTCTTCGGTGTAATCTGTACTATAAGTCTATCTACTGCCGATTATTTTCAATGATGATGATGATGCTAGTGCTATATTTGAGTTATATGTGAATAATGTACACGAATAAATTATATTAAATATAAAGAAGATTTTATCTTTCTAATGTTGCTTAAACATTATTTTCGAATTGATTTATATGAAATATATAAACTTTCATAATTAAGAAGGCATATATATTGCACACCTTCTCACTTTGTTTTGATATTAACATTGAAATATTTGTGATTTTTTTCCTTTAGTATTCCGACATCTAGTACAGCATTTTAAGCGGTATGGTCATTTCTAATAGACAATTCATGCGCTTATAAGAGATATACGATGAATCCAAGAATATTTTCCCAAAGTAATTTAGTATTAATCTCATTAAGTTCTAAATATAAATTATCTATCGAAAATAAAACCATTTGTTTTTAAAGATAGTATAAAATTATCTTACAAAACCAGTACTAGTAAAGAAATACTTTAAATTGAGTCTTTAAAAACTTTCGTAAATTGCATTTGTTCCGTAAAGTTTTATATTTGATTCCATTTTGTGTCTGTGGCTAAATTCTGCAACTGAAATTAGCATTTTATGCTTCGACTACCTCGTATTACCATATCCAGCCGCCTACAGTGTAAATTGCCTTAAACCATGCTCATTATAAGCTTATGAATATATGTGTACATAATTTTTTAAATTTTCATTTTTATCTTGTAAAAGGGTTGCTTAGATTTACATAATTCCATGTCCAATATGGCGAGTCCTTGCTACTTATGAGTTTATATGAAATTTACTCGAGTGCATATAATGGTTTGTAGTAAATGGGACGTCGGTGTTGCCTTGTTTTGCGCCCAAATGGCATTGAATAACACTTATAATTAAAATTTGAAACGTATAAGAACACAGGCGGAGTAGGCAGAGGAAGCTTTACGATTTATGGGGGTGTAGAGCTAGAAAATTTCATATGCATGCAACGGGTTTGTAGATAAATTTGGAATCAAATTTCATGTTTTTTTAAAAATTATAAAAAGCATGCAATTTAATTTCTAAGTACAAAGTTGCGAATAGGGTAAATCTCTTATGCCTTTAACTTAAAAATAGATAATTCAGAAGAATTATATTTGTGTTTTTCCAATATCAAATTTTTTTATTAGAATCTAAAAAAAATGTCAATATTTAAAATAATAACATTTATTCTGCTATAAATGTTATCTAAATTAAAAACCTTAAATATAAGTTTAAATTATTCCACACTTAACCATTTAAAAACGCCACTGCTTTTTTAGAACAATGAAATTACCAATCTAATTATACGCCATACAAAATTATCTACTTGCAATTATGTACGTAACATCTGATGTGTGTGCGTGTGTGTATGAAGATAGATAAACAAAAATTTTGCAACTTCCTACCCCAAAACTTAAGTACCTACCACAATATGTAAACTTCTAGTACAATTGCAATGGTGACTGAACGAAAATATTAAGAGCAAGCAACCGAGCAACTTGTCCAAAACCATGACCGACCACGTCCAAAGCACGAAAACAGAGAAATTCGCAAAACTGGGTGGTAAATGTAAGACTAATAGAACATCGGCTCTAAGTGCTATGGCCAGATTTTAGACATTAGCATACAGGCACACATACACACAGTCATAGTAGATACACTGATATATGCATATATTAATGCACTAACAATGCTTATAGCTAAATACTCTACATTTTCTTCATTAAAAACCTACGGATACGTCGCCACAAAATGAAAGAAAAAAGTCAAACCAAAACGTATATTACAGCACTTGATATAACGGCAATAACAGCAACAACAATTGCAACAACAATAATAATATTAGTAACAACAAATGGCTCTTCATTCCTAATTTAAATGCAAATGAGATTCATTTGACGACAACGGCTACGACGACGCCGACGACGACGACGGACGACGACGCCGACGATGAGAATAACGACATACCTTGTCCATGTCTTTTACTGTTTTCCATAGCATACAAACAGGCGCACTTATCACATACCAAAATATTTGGCTTAACATAAAAACTAGCAGTCAAACAGATAGACAATAGTACGACCGACAAACTTACACACACATTAATAAAATTGGCTTACATTTATGTTTAAAGCAATGTGCACGCCTTTCCTAGATTTGTTGCATACATTAAAAATGGTTTCAAGCATATCGCAGTCACCACACACCGGCACACCGACACATCACTCCACACTACACACTTCACACCACGAACATACAATATACACCACTGCATTGCTCATTACAACATTGCCACCACGCCACACACACCACACACACCACACACATCACACAGTCTTTAGCACGTAGTGCAATAGTTTTGACAAAATACGAGTATCTTACGAATTACTTGCAGGCGTTTATGCAATAAATTTTTAAGCTGCAAATGTTGCATTAAACTTAGGTCTAAGCTTAGACTTACTAACACCATTAGGCAAGGCTAGGCAAGGCAATGCAAGACAAGATACAAGATACATTTACCAAGTGTACAAATTGTTGGCATTTTGTGCACTGTATTATGTTGTGATTCGGCAAAGTGCAATGGAACGCGTTAGGCAGATTTTAAAATCCAACAAACTTATTAACTTACAAACGAAACAATGCACACAAATTCATGTGATCCAAAAATTTTCTAAAATATGCAACTTAAATATACAAACTCATACACAGCAGAATCGGTGTCCATCCAGTTAGGCAGGCAAAAAGACAACATAGACTACGAACGGAGCGGTCTGACAGACAATCGGCCTGCAATTCTTGTGTAGAATTTGAGAATTTCATCAATGACATAGCAGAGCTGAGCTGATGAAAGCAACTCTAAGGCATTCCAATCAAGAGACAAAGTGGCAGTTGGAAAAATATTTGAAAAACAAACTAACGAGTGAATTTAGTTAATGCAGATTTCATGCAGAATTATGGAGTTTATTGCTGAGCGCAATGGAGCTTAAGTTACTTGCAGCTACTTCGATTTAAAGAATTAGGATGATCCCATACTAATACACAACGTTATGTGGGCATAGTTTTAATATAGGAATTGATACAATATAGATACATGGTACATTGTTGTGCTCTGAATTAAAACGTTATTTTATTGTTAATGTAACAGCAGCAGTCTTGTTGCAGTCTTTTAATACACTCTCCATCATACAAGTCATTTCAGTTCTGATAAATATCGAGATTTTTTGTTGGTTCCCATGCATCTATAACTCTTCTTAATACTGGTGAATAGTAAGATTCGTTTGTTGGTGCCTTTACTTTGGCATAAATTTCAATCTTGAATATGAAGGTTATTTTGTCGACATAAAAATTTGGCTCTACTTTTTGCCGTTTCAAGTGTGAGCTTATAAAATTGTTGATTTTAAGATAAACATAGATTATGTACGTGCTTTATCACTTTGTAATCCGTTTTTAGGAAGACTTATTGACTTTTTGATAGGTTATAACTTTGAAGTAAGAAACCAAAATTATCTTCAGCCTAGTGTACTATTTTATACAGCTTTCTCTTATTTCCTGATCAGCTAGAAAGTATTTGTATACCCGAAGCGTAATTCAACTTTGTTGAAAAACTCTTCAACGTTATCCGCCTGATATAATTTCAAAACAGTATATGTTAGTCTACATCTATTTTTATTGTGTAAGTTAATTAAAGATATGGCAGATATGTTATGTACTACATTTGAAAACCTTTATTAACTTCTAAACAACGAACACTATCTACCAGTATACAACGACACTCTCTCTCTCTCTATAACAATCGATTGAAAGAAGAACTTTCAATATCCAAATATATTATATAGTCCTTTGATTCTCCTATTTATACTTATGTGCCAATTCCTAATAATAATTTAAAATATCTGCAAATATCTACAAAGTTTTATTTATCATTCAATCAATGATTTCCTATTATTTATTTTTAAATAAAGTAATAGCATTTTTTCCTAAGAGATTGTTTTTTTTTTTTCAATAATTACATATAAGTACAGAACTTCAAATTTGACGTGACCATGACTCTCTATATAACATAGCACTAAGATCAATCCATTATTTTTGTAACCCTCTTATAACTACATTTAATATTTTAACAAATCACAATACTCCTAAAAGAGAAGTGCTCCCATCCCATCACCGAGAAGAATATTAGACTAGAAGTGTGTTTGTCAACTATTGATAAGCTTAACTAAATAATAACTACTCCTCCTGGCAGTGGCACAAAATCACTGGGAGGAGCTTTCCAAGCAATTAGGAATAATGAATTCGAAAAGAAGTGCAAAATTTTTATTTGCACAAATTTTCAAAGTTCCAATCCACATTTTAATCGTTGGCTTAAAAATTGCATGCGATGACTTGTGGTCATGTTCGGCCTTAAATTTGCAGAAATGGACTCGTTCTTTTGGGGCCACATAAATACAAATCGAAGTGCTGATGCCAAAGGAGCTGTGAGATGCGAGGTGTGAGCTAACATATTAGTTGTTGATTTTTAAAATTATTCCTTGCAAATATGAAATGGAATGGCAAAACATAAGAAGCACTCGAACTATGCAAGCAACTGCATGGATGAATACAAGTATGTGTAAATGTGTGTGTGTGTGTGTTGAATAATATTACGGTATGGTGTAGTTGATATTGTTGTTCTTAGCTCGAGCTATTGTGGAGAGTTTTTGTGGTATTTTATGTGAATTATTAAATGTTTTGTAATTTATTTGATTGTGATTGTAATTGTGAGTTGTGAGTTGTGAGTTGCCTTGGAATGTATTGGTTTGCCATTGTAGGAACAGTTTGGCTTATTCCATAAAATCGTACATGTATTCATCTATGCCATAAGTCGTTGATTTGGTACGTAGTGTATATATTTATATATATGTTATGTATGTATTTAGTTATGTGTATATAAATATAAATTGTTGAAAGCTTATGCATTTGTGATGAGTGTAATAAATTGTTGGAATGGATTTCATGCAGTATTACTTAAATTTACTGTGCCTTTGAAGTTTATGAACATATACTCTTATTTACAAAACAATATACTAATATAATTTATACTCTTACATCTGTGTGTGTATGTGCATGCATATGTGTTTGTATTAAGCATTCTGATGATGCGGGTGTAAGTATCGGTACATATTTGCACTTATGCATTTATTGATCAATAATTCAGAACTATCAGAACTACTGGTGGGCTGTTGTGTACATAGAGTGCCTGTTTCTTTCCTTAAGTGTATGAAAAATATTTCTGTTTTAATAAATTGGATAAAATAGAAATTAAAATAAATGAAATAATATATTTTTGTTTTTCTTAAAAAAAATAAAACTTATCCAATTTTTTATATGAAAATTTGTATTGAGGAATTTATTTCAATATTCCATTACTGAAATGCTTTTAAAAAATTTAGTATAAATTGCCATTAAATAAACAAGTATATCCTTAGGAGATTCATTTCAATGTAAAACTGAAAAAAAAAACTTTTGAAACATTTTTAAGCTTTTTGTCAATTTTTAAATACATAATATTTTTAGAATCATAAAATTTTATAATTGTTTCTCTATAAGAAATACAAACTAATTTGAACTCATTTATTGACGAGGAACAAGTAGTTCTATGTACGATATGTAATGATAATGATAGTTCTATACATAATACGATATATGATGATAAAACTACTATATGATGATATTATTTCATTTTCATAAAGAGCTTTTCCGAACAGTAGTGCAACTACAACACCAAAAATTCATTTTTGATTATTTTAATTAATTGAATTTTTAGCTGACCACACAGCTGTTTCGAGTATTACCAAATACCCATCATCAGTGGTCTTGGAAATAATTCCTGTATTTAATTAATTATTCTTTTTATGATAAATATTCCGAAAATTTTTATCCGGACTTCAATTTCTTTCTCTTTTAGCGCAATTATAATGTTTTAATATTTTTATTCCAAAATTTAATACCAAAGAGGAAATCTTGATAGTAAAGCTTTTTAATAATCTTCTGCAATGTTTAATTATTCTGCGAATCAAATCCAATCGAATTGGAAAAATATAAAAAAAACGTATTTCGTGCTGAATACTTAAGATTTGCTACGCCTTCATTCCCCTGAAGCCTACTAATAAAAAATAAATTAACAAATGTCTCCACAATAGTTTGAAAGAAAAGAACACATATAGAAATAAAAAAAATTATAATTTTAAAAGAATAGCAAAAATTTTATATTTATCTTGAATTTTTTATAATCAACCCAGCAGTGAGAAAAAAAGCTGTTCCACCAATCAGAGCAGCATCCAGAGCAATGTTACTTTTTCGTTTTCTTGAATGAAAATACCAAATCCGCACACTCTCACACACACACACAATTTACCACATGTACACCATACACCACTCGCACTATAAGCCACACATATGCGTCCCCAATCGCGTTTTTACATATGCACAAGCATTTTTAATTGAAAAAATAGAAGACGAAAATTTTGTTGCGCCACACAAAAAAAGCTAAAACAACATAAATAACACAAATAGCAAAAACAAAGCAACTCCACACAAAACCAAAGCCAAAAGCAAAACACAAAAAACAGAAAAGAAAAAACACAAACGCAAACAGCACACAACACACATTTGAAGCGGGCAAAAATTAAAAGTTGCTTCGCGCACACAGCAGCATTGGTCAGCGAGACATGCTCATATCTCAACACATTTTTGCATATGCAAGCACATATGTGAGTGTGAGTGAGTGTGTGTGTGTGTATATAAGTATGGCAATGCCAGCGCGCAAACATAGTTGAATTTTTTGAGCCGTTGTTGTTGTTTTTGTTGTTGTTGGTTCTGGCATGCATGTGATATTCTAAAAAAATAAGCAAAATAACTGTGGAAGCATTGCTCAAAAACCAAAAACAAAAAGCTCCAACAGAAAAAAGTCGTAATAAAATAGGAAAAAAATCAAGTAAAAGTTTTTGATAACATTTGTTGGGTATGGCGGAGCAAAGATGTTGGTGGCTGTTATCCAATGCGAATAGCGATTGTGGCATTCGCGAGTAGGCGAGCTGCAAGCATTTAGGCGTAGCAGATTGCGTATGTTGAAAAATTTTCTTGTTGCATATTTTTTGGATGCACTTCCTTACTTCCACATACTTCCACAAACCCCCGCATACAATTTCACGAATCCACTACTCCATTTGTATTCCAATACATGTGTGTTTACTAATTTTCTTTTATTTTAGCTGCTGTTAGGGGTGTGTACCCCTAACAGGGGGTGTATAGTATAAATCCATGCAATATATCGTTATGGGTTCCTTTCTTCTTAATTATTCTTTTCTTTCTGTTTACGTTATTGCATTCGTGTAATTCTTCCTTTTTTGGTTTTTAAATTTTATGAATATTAAAAATATTGCATTACTCCGACTATAAAAATTGGTACCGATTTATTATTTGTAAGTTAAAAAGAATTATGAAGTTTCCGAAAAAGAGTTCCGCGAAGAGACGATAGGGTGCTGAAATCTAGGCGGTTTACAGCTTTATATGGAGTCTTATGCTAACAAAATAAAAAGAAATTGAGGAATCACACAACAAAATATATTTTCTTTCAGAGAAGCGCAGGTGGGCTAAGATAAATTGAGCTTGCATTGTTAATAATTTAAATAAGTTTTAAAGTTTGGTTAAATTAGTAGCTGAAATCTTTACTACGCGATTAAATTAAATGCATGTTTTCAATTGAATTTCAATTTTAAACAAATTTAGTCATTCTCTAATAAAAATCCAATGCGTTCATACCTATAAGAAATGAACCCAAAATATCCACCACCACCAAATCTTAAATCCTGGATGCACAACGATGTGCAGTCTGCTGAAATCGCACACTAACATGTTAAAGGCTTTCA
The DNA here is from genome assembly GCF_002237135.1 of Teleopsis dalmanni. Taxonomy (NCBI): domain Eukaryota; kingdom Metazoa; phylum Arthropoda; class Insecta; order Diptera; family Diopsidae; genus Teleopsis; species Teleopsis dalmanni. The sequence continues at coordinate 3,656,075 of NC_051847.1, read as the reverse complement.
CAGGTTGTGGGACATGTACAAAGCAATATAACGTCCTATTACAGCTTCAGTTTGGGCACCACAACTCTTCAAAATGCAATGGAATAATATTCAATCCTATTAAAAGACGGCTTTATGGATTATGAGCAACCGTCATCGCATGTCGCATGTTGTCCACCTTTATACAGAAACCTAATGCTTCTTATGAAAAAATATAATCAACTGCGTAATATCCTCGTGCGTGCAACCTCAATGTCACAATGTTTAATAGTGCCCTCGCTTATTTCATCAATCCCTTTCTTCTTATCATGGATATATCGACACCGATTGGAATGTAGCTAACACCAATGAGGTCGAATATAAGCGTGAACTACACTGATGCACTATCCTCTTCTATACCACGGATACCACAAAATTCTCAACAGGACCCCGCCCAACATTCCCCAGAAAGATCGACACCATCACCGAGCAGCAAGATTGTAATCAGGATGTAGCCATATGATAAGCAGTCACTGATCACGCATAAATGCATCAATTCCCAATGTGTGTCCTTACTTTAAACCTAATGCTTCTTAAATGAAATAGCATAAAAGCAGAATTGATTGCTTGGTCGAATAATTAAAAAAAATATATGAGAAAAGGGTATCAGCGAAGAGTTTATCATGAAGAAGTCGTTAATCAGAAAACTTCTAATATCTTCCATTTATGTCAATTTATTAGAAAATACACTCTTTTTTGCTAGAATATAAATTATAGCATACATTTTTATTTCTGTGTATCATTTTAGTGAAATGTTACCCGTAGAGAAATCCAGTTCTCTATGGGTTTTGAAACTTCAACTTAGTTTACTATATAATATGAAATCAATACTTATTATGTAAATTCAATTAACTTTTGTCATAAAACTGCAAACATTAAACTTGCAACTCAAGAAAGCCTTAGACGTGCACGGAAAATGCAAGAAATTAATTAAAAATACGCCTTTCATTATAAACTCACCACACCTACCACAAATGGAAGACAAAGGAAAATTTCGAAAATAGGAATTGCACCTTCGCCAATTCAATTAGCCTCATTAAAAAGTTACAAGCCTTATTTCAGGCCTTATTTCAGGCCTATTTGCAGTTAATTCAATTCTAAGCACGTAAGCGGCACGTAAACGGCAAGTGCGGGAAGACCGGAGAGGGAAGCAAAAACGAAAACATGTTGAACTTTTGCTAATAGTGCAGCCTAAAGGACTCACCAATGTTACGTACGCACACATGAGTGCAGGTATATCTCCGTGCAAGTGAGTAGCATTCTAGCATTCTTACTGCTATTATCCTTTCAATCTAATTAACTGTCATGCCGTGTGCAAAGAACGGCACAGAAATGAAAGAAATTGTACCGAACAATGACAGGCGCCTTGCATGTCAGCAAGACAAATGTGCCTGCCTGCTAAATATTAGGAGTGAACAAGGAACTACGAACTGTGTGTAGTCCTCCGAACCACTGCGAAGACTGCACACATGCCACACACACTCTTAGCTACGAGTATTTATATTATTTTATTTTAATTTATTAGCAATTTCGTTTGTGCAAATAAAATAAAATTAAATTTTGTGCAAGAGTAATCAATAAAATTTCAGTTTAATTAAAAAATATTTGTGTGCATTACCAGAACGTAATGCATTTAATGCATTTATGTAAAATACACACATCCCAACTGACTTGAGTACTTGGGACTCGATTTGTTTTTATTTGCTTTGCATGCATGCGTTTTCCATAATAAATTTTTATCTAAGACAAATGCTGAAGTGGTGCCCCTCACACAGGTAAAATGTCGAGTTCAAGTCACTTTGTTATTCCAAAGACTGACAGTAGTAATTACTTCAGAGTCTTATTATAATCATTGCTGTTATTGCTTTTGCTCTACATATTAAATGCTTGGCATATAGACGAAGAGTTTGTATAGAAGGGAAGGGCTTCCACACTAACAGTTCACTTTGAAATCAATTCGTTTCTTCCATTTTGTTAATATATGCGGTTATAATTTACTCACTGTCCATGTGATGATTTACTGCCACATATTAAAAATTATTCACACTTACCTATGTTAAACATAAATAAAATAAAATCTATATAAATCTATAAATTGATTGCCTTTTAAAATTTATTATCAATTTTTAATTTTACTGTCTCCCTAAGCCATTTTTAATAAGTAGTTACTTTGCTAATTGCAGTCAAATGCCAAATAATATATCTATTGCTATTCATTAAAGTCATTTTCTTGAATGATATGCACTATATACTCTTCACACCCACACAATTTTCATTAACGACTAAATTGAATTACTTTGGCATAAACACTTCTGAGATACAAAGGAAAACGTCACAAAAGTAAAGCAATTTAAATATAATAGCATACTTTCAGGTGGAATTAAAATTTTGTAAATTTTTAAAACAACATTTTGTATATTACAATAAATGTTAATAAATATTAAGAAATATGAAAGAAACATGTGTATTAATTATTGACTCTGTTTCCGGCCGCTATGCTCATCAGCCCCGTAACTGCAACTGTACCTGATCATAGAATACTAGTGAAGCAATAACTTGTTATCGGAGGAGGGGAAAATATTATTTATATAAGATTATTCTTATATAAAATATGTAAGAGTTAATTAAAATTCTATTTTTAAATATTAAAGAAGAAAGGTAATCATGGAACACCAATTCATGAAACACCAATTTATTTATAAATTAAATTGATTTGATTGAGTTAATTCTTTCAACATTAAAGTAGTTCAAAATGCTATTTAGATTTAGACATTAGCATAAATATTATTTTTATTATATATATATATATATATATGGATGCAAAATCACACAATTTATTTGTGTTGAAAAATTAAAGTAAAATTACTCGTGTTGTTGTTGTAGCCCATAGGAATCTGCTTCCTTTGTTCACTTTGAGAGTATTAAGCGGCACTCGGTTGTCGAACTCGTTAAGTCGGTCCAGGACGTAAAACTGGCCGTACTTGATACCACTAAACTCTTTTTGAAAGTCAATATTTCCTTTATTCATTTGAATCAAATTTTAGGTCAAAACTTTTAATAAAAGCTGCATATTACACTGATTGTCGATTACTAATTACAAATGTAAGTAAGTCTTGTTTTATTTGGACTTTTAATAGAAAAAATTTCACTTGATTGATATAATGATGATATGACATGATGACACCACCTTATAATATTGCGATGGGCATCTATTTGAGATGATGGGCAAAGGCAACATAACTATTCTATCTTGAAATAGAATCAAATAAGTGTCTACTTCAAAAGCTACTCGCACACCATATAGTTATACTGGGATACTATATGGAGATATTTGTATTTGTTTTACAAACTTTTTTCATCTTTGATTGACTATAGTACAATATACTTACTTTTTTTGTTTGTTTTGAATTATAATTCGTCATCATACTCATCAGTCTTAGATTTATATTTGTATTCATATCAGTTTTCTTTTATCCTTTTGACTCTAGAATTTCGGTACACTCTTCCTGCATATCTAAATCAGGCAGTGAACTTAACTTTGCGACTGCCATTCATTTTTCCCTTCTTGAATTATGCCGCCTTGAGGCTGGTTGGCGTAGGTCATAAAATGTTCGCTTACTTTTTCAAACTTGATCTAGTTTGCTCCAAAGTTTCAGTTGCGAGCAGCACGCCACTCCTAAGAAAGGTCGGCTTGCAATACTGCACTACACTTCGGAAAAGTTTTCAGCTTAAATGCCAGCAAATAAGCAAAAAGAGGAAAACAGGAAAATGGAAAAATGGAAAAATGGGAAAAAAAGGAAAAATTACAAAAAGTAAACAAATTTATGAAAAAAATACTAATAAAATGCGGCTCGCAGGCAACAAGCAACGAAATACAAAATGAAAACAAAAAGGAAACTTTCCCGCCAACGTACAACAAAGCACGGAAGATTACTACAAAGACGAAAAAGGATATTAAAAAACGTATAAAATTACGCAAAATAGAACAAAAAAATGATTTAACAACGTCATTGGCGTGAGTTGACTGAGTTGAGTGAGGAGCGGTGCTGTGCGGTGCGGTGCGGTACGCTACGGTACGGTCTAGCAGGGCGAGCAAATCGTTGCATTGAGTTGCGTGTTAAATTGTATTTCGTGTTGACGAAAGAGGCAACAAAGTCAAAGTGGCAGCCAGAGCTCAGCTGAGTTGATTCAAGTTGAGTTGTGTTTGGGAAAAAAGTAGTTGAGAAAGTGCGGAAGTACGCTTACAATGTCAGTTGATGCCATCAACAGCACCCATCAGCCTCAGCACCCTGAGCACCCTCAGCACCCTTAGCACCAATATTCAATATACACTTTAATAGTCAGAACGGCACATAAATACGTTTACCTTATCCGCCCACAACGCAGCGCAGCACGAACAATAAACAGGCAGTCGCTCACACAACAACTCATTTATGGCTTACAGCACGGGTCGGGGGTGGTTGGAAAAGTTGGGTCGTTGTTGACCAACGCTACAGATTTTCATATTTTCTTCCTTTTTTTGGGATTTTTTTACTTTTATGCTCATACTTTATTATTTTTTTATTACTCTTTTATTCTTTTTTATTGTGCTTCATTTTAATGCTAGCCATCGCTTGCGTCCCAATTTTTTCTACTCATTTTTTCATCTTTTGAGCACTCAACATTAAAAAAACTTTTTCTATTTATTTTTTTTGTTTTTTTTTTTGTTTTCTCGTATTTTGTTCCTTTTTTTACGTTATTTATTTTGGTTTGGTATTGCAACCAGCTTCAGCTTTCTGACTGCCTGGTCACTGGCCGGCCACTGTTGTTCTTTCTCGTTCAATGGTCGGTCTTGGACATTGGTAAATGGTCGCGATTGTCAATTGTTTTGTTTATAAAAGAAATAAAAGTGTTTGTTAGACTGGTCAGTCGCGTTTGTGGCAGGTACAAGATATCGAATGGCTCGCTACTGTCCACTCTCGGAGATACAATGTCCATTTAGTCACCCCGACCGACCATAAGCTCAGAAATGAAAATAAATTGCTGCCCAGTATACCTACTTTTTTTTTCTTGTTTGACTCCCATTCTTTAATAATTTTTTCTGCTTTCTATTTTTTTATTTCACTTTACTTTCTTTTTTTTGTATTTTTCTCATTTTCTTGCTTTTTCCAATTTTTCGTTAGTTTTTCTATATTTTTTAACAAATTTGTGCGCATTTCTTTTTCCACATTTTTTCCTTAACAAAAGTAAAAGCTTAATTTTTATTACAGCCGTTTGCTACCAGCACATCACCCCCTCATCAACCTCTCATCAGCTTACCATCTCTACTTTATTATGAATTTTTGTTCAAGTGGCGTTTTTACGAGCGCAGCTGCCTATTTTATCTGAGTTTTTCGGCCAAAAAATTCTACTTGACAAAGTTTTCTGCTCATTTTTTACTTTTTTGTTTATTCTCCTTCCACTGCTTTACAGCCTGTCTACTTGCTACCTACATTGACGTTGATGCTCAAATTTATTGAACCCATTCCGTTTAGGAAGAGGAAGACTGAGATTAAGAACTGCAATCGGTCGCTTGGTACGGTGACGATTGAAATATTTTGGATTATCAGAAAAAAATGGGATATAATTATATTTAATACTAATTTGTAATAAATCTTAGCTATTTTGTATTCTCCCAACAACTATCCTTTATATAGGAACTCTACTATCCTTGATGAATGTGGGGAAGTACTACAGGTCATATGGGAAATAAAATATATTTGAAATTCATAACTCTTTTTTTAGAACTCCAGATTAAGAACTGCAATCGGTCGCTTGGTATGGTGACGATTGGAATATTTTGGATTATCAGAAAATAAATGGGATACAATTCTATTCAACACTAATTTGTAATAAAACTAAGCTATTTTGTATTCTCCTAACAACTATCCTTTATATAGGAACTCTACTATCCTTGATGAATGTGAGAAATAGAAGATATATGAGACTTATAACTCTTTTTTATCTATGAACATTACAAGTACTTCTTCCATATTCTAGTTTATTGAATTCGTGGTGTTATATACTTTAACAGAACTTTCGGTTTGGATATGAAATGTATACAGTGTTATGATAATATACATAATTATACTTTCCAACTTTATACTTTTGCGTTTTTTATTAATTATAAAAATTAAATACAATTTTTTGATTTCAGTTTAAAGTTTAAATTGAAAATACTTGGAAATAAATGCGTAAAACTACAAGCGTAGTTTTTATTTTATTTTATTATATTTTATTTTATTTTTTTTATTTTATTTTATTTTATATTATTTTATTTTATTTCATTTTATTTTATTTTATTTTATTTTATTTTATTTTATATTAGTTTATTTAATATCATTTTTTATAATGACGTTCTATCAACCTTACTTGATAACTGAAAGTAACATTAAATGGATACAATTTACCAGGGGATTGTGCTCTAATGGACAGTCGCCCCAGTTCTTTGCCTGTGAACTTCCACTAATTTATTCTACTTTCATGCCTGTTTTACTAATTTAGGAATCTTCCCACATCTCTCTCATTTATGCTATATGGTAATTCGAATGTTATTAAAGTTATTTTATATAATTTTACTTTAATTTATTTTTGTTTTTTTGTATTTTTTATTTATTTAGAAATATGATAGTAAGGTATGCAAAGTGGCGCAGTTGACCACAATTCTGTATAGTCCATTAAATACTTTATTAGGCTTATGAACGTCAAATTCTTTTACTACTTTACCTTAAATTCACTGGTTTCTTCCAATAATACAACCCTCATAAATATCTGAAACGGAATCTTTGAAGTTACGGAATCTCCAAAGTCGTAACAACCTCGTGTAGCGCTGTTTTTAAGGATACAACAATTAATTTTTTTCGATTCTGAGAAAATAAAGATATTTTACATAATGGCTTGGTGTGGAGTTGGAAACAGTTTTGTTTATTAGGCATTTGAAAATGAAAAGTGCTTAATGAATTTTATTATTAAATTAGTAATTTGATTTAGTAATATCCTATTATCTGTAATGATTATTAAACGATTCCTAATTCATCAAATAAAATTTTACACTAAAATTGAATGATTGAGAGAATGATTGAATATATAACTACAATTACTAACACAAGTCTAGTTTAACCTATAGACAGGTGATATTGCATCACAAAGCAAAAGTGCTATATAGTTAAATTAAAGAATATTTGAATAGTTTATACTCTTTCAAATACTTTGTACTATTTGTATGAGAGACACACATTATATATATTTAACAATAATGTTATGAAGTATCTGGTAGTTTGCTAAAGCCAAGTTAATCTTTTCCATTTTATTTTTTTTTATATTTTAATGAGTAGAATGATATATATAACTGCATAAATAAATTATAATTTACATTACATTACATTTACATTTTGTTTTTCATATAAAATTTGATTGCCTCCCGCACTTTTGTCACAACCACACAGTGTACATTTCATAAAAATTTGCTATTCTAACTTAAAAAAGGATTTGCTTTAATCGAAATCGAAATCGATTGAATTGCATTTGGTGTATTGGCATTTCTCATTGATAGACAAATAATTTCGTTGCAAGATATAAACTCATACCGAACTCAGTTGTTACTATGCGCTGTAACGTACCACCTCCTCCCTCTCTGAAGGAGTAACACTCGTATGTTATGTAGACTATGACTTTTTCTATTTTCTTAATTTTTTGTTTTGGCAATGAAAATAAAAATGCTTAATCATATTTTTTATGTTGTTTTTGAAAGGCGACTCAAAGGAGAGAAGGAGCGAACTGTATTGTCGATATGAAAATTATAAAGCAACAACGACAATACATGCAAGAAATCAGCTGCTGCGCCCAAAAGCTCGCAACGAAAAAATTGTACATCGTACTTATGATTTTCTTTTTTTGGCGGGAAAATAACAGCAAAGCAACGACGTCTGTTGGCTGACCAACATGCAAAGCAGGACATCGAGCAAGCAGTCAAGGGAAGAGCACTGCTGCACGGCTATGTCATTGCGCTATGCAAACAAATTCACACACACACACACACACTTATATTCACAAATGCCATAATTTGTTGTTATTTTTGCTCTGCTTTTTGCTGTTGTTGGAGTTGTAGTTGTTGTCCACTTGAACAGCAATAATTTTGGACATAAAACTTTTACTTTTATTTTTGTTGAATTTTTTGAGAATTTTGTTTTGTTTTGTTTTGTTGTTGCGCTGCTCCTACTGCTGCCACCAATGCGGCCGTGGCACTGCACAAGCTACGCAAAAAATAAGTCAAAAAATAGAAAATGAATTGAATTATTGCAAAAATCAACAGAAACGAGCATTTTTGGTGAAATGTTGCTGGCCGCTTCGTGTTCGCGTTTTAATAGCTCAACTCAATGGCGAGTGGGGGCGAGTAGACGTGGAACGTGGTGGTAACGGTGATGTTGATGACTGCTGCATCCATAAGTACAATAATTTTTTTAATTTATTTGTGCTTTTATGTTATACGTAATTTTTCTTACTTGTTTTGTGTGTACGAAATTTTTTTGAGCTGCTGCGAAATTTTTAATTCACACATAGTTTGCTTGTTTGTACGTCTGTTATTTATTTGGCTGTTTGTCTGTTTGTAAGCCGAAGTGTGTGTGTGTGTGTGTGTGTGTGTGCGTATTGTCTTCGTGGCAAGAGAAAAGTCGTCGTGCAACAAAAAGCAACATTAAAAAGAATTTGAAAATGAGGCACACGTTACGGTCAAGCGCGCAGCAATTCTGTACAATTCCCTTGCTCTGCGATATGCGATATGCGATGTACGCTGTGAACGGCGAAAACCTATTTGTTGTATTTGTTGTACTTGTTGTATTCTTGTAGTTGCTATATTGGCATTGGACATTCATGGTATAAAAAATTGCAATTGCCAAAAATAGAGCAAAAAATTTAGATAAATTGCAATTTTGCTACTTTGTGCTTTGTACTTTGTACTTTTTAACATTGACGCTGCAAGGTGGTGCTATTAATTGCAAAATTTTTTAACGTTAACATGTTCAAGGAGTGAGAGAGAGGGTGAGGAAGAGGGAGAGGGAGAGGGAAAAAGGACGAGGGAGAGGAAGAGGTCAGTTAGTGGTGTTTGGTTGCATTACGAACGTTTTTATACTTGAACGTTAGGGCAGCGGTAGTCGTTGATTTTATAGCCAACCAGTTTTTTTAGTTACATTTTCAGTTTTCTATTCTTTTTTGTTTATTTCTTGAATATTCGAGTCGCTGCAGCAATCGGCATGAACCTGAAAGTATGCAATATCGCTAAAGTATTTGGCGATATACAAACCTGATGGTCAGCGGCAAGCAGTAGAAAGGCTCACAAAATTCCTTTATTTTCGGCCATTTGGTCAATAATGCTTTCACACATTCATACCCATACATACACACATACATGCACACGACAATGCCAGCGCCTTTGGGAATATTAACGATCGCATACGAAAATGTTTGTTTTAAACTCGTAGGGGATGTGGTGTAGGGGATGTGGTGGACAGAGAGTGTGGGCGCTTGCAACAAATGCATTTATGCTGCATGCCTTACTCAATGCAAATGCACATAATTTTGTTACAAATGCGAAAAATAAAAATGTTTAAATTAACAAAGATAAATATTAATGCGAGTGTGTATGAATGTAAAGCAACAGTGGACAGAATTATGTTTTAAGTGTTTTTATATTATTTTTAAAAATAAATACATATGAAAATACAACTTTAATATTCAAAATTATTTATGGAATGCAAATATTTTTTTGTTTTGTGTCCAACTTACTTAACTGGCATTTTCCATTGATACCATTTAGATATTTTTAAAATGCTTTATTTTATGATTAATAAACGTAACTCAAAAAAAAATTTTTAACATTTTTGTTTACACACATACTTTTCATTTTAATTTATGACACAGCAAATAAGTTCACAGAATACACGTGTCGATAAAAACTCATTGGCATTCCCTCAAAAAATCCTTTACCGACCGTTTAAACAAATTTAACCACCTTAAGGATTTCTGCTAATGTTTTCCGAGTGCCAATATAAAAATTAAAAAGATACTAAAAATAATTTTACTCAATTTACTGAATAAATATTCTCCTTTTTAAGCGACGTTTATGGCAATTGACCAAAGTATAGATTCACATGGCATCCATTACCCACCATTACCGCCGGTGATACCTTCCTTGCTTAATGCCAGCGCGGTAATTTAGAAGAAACGCAAAAAATGTGATAAAAAAATTGTTTACAAAATAATATGCAAATTGCGAAGAAAGTTAAAAATAAAATAAAATAAAATAAAATAAAACGAAAAATTACGGTAAACCAATATAATTATTGGCAATTAATGCTGGTAATACTATTGCCACTAACGGTAGTGGATCCAGTCCAAAGCAGAAATCGGTAACAAGTAGAAATTATTCGGTTTGCTTAGGTGGATTCGAAAAAATTTCCCAACGCTTCAATTAAATGTTATTTGCATAGGAAATTAACATAATTGCAGGGAAACGACGCTGTAAGATAAACTAACAGCAAAAAAAAAACAACAAAAAAAAATTCAATATAAAAAATAAAAATACATTATTAAAAGCAATAACAAGCGCGGAAGAAGAAGAAGATGAAGAAGAAGGTGTTGAAATGTCGCAATTAAATGCTTTACTTCGGCAGCACCGAACTTATGCTTCTTCTGCCTCCTCCGCATTAATTTCCCCTTTGATTTGTTAAATGATTTTATCTGCTGCGCTGTTCAAAGTATTAAAATAAATGCTTAATTGTCAGCGGAAGAAGAAGGAGGATGCGAAAAATGTAAAAAATGTGAAGGGTGAAAAATGCGAAAGACACTGCAGCGGTGAGGGGTGGGTGTCCCATGAAACTGTACGGATATTAGCTGTGCTAAAGGCATTAAGTGAAAGATTTTTTTAAGGGAAAAGTTTGCTCACTAAATTTGCTGATTGCTTGATATTTTATTCTCTAGTCCTGGACAATCCTCCATGTTGCCATGGGATGAAGTATTTGGGTATGCGGACATTCAGAAAAAGTGAAATTAAAAATAAATACTTTCGTAATTTCTGCATAACACTTATTTAATTTCTTAATTATATTATTTTCAACGCCAAGTAATGCTCTGAGATCTTAAATTGATATCTTAAAATCGCAAATACCAATAATATCGCTTGGATTGTTGATTTCTGGGTAATTTTATTAATCTGGCAAAATACGAATATCTAGTGTTATAAGCAGGGCTTTGTACCGGAATTTTTTCCGTTTCGGTTTCAAAATAAAAAGCATTTATCGGTTAATATCAATTTTTTTCGGTTTTCGGTTCGCTTACTGTTCGAAGCCCTGGTTATAACTTAACCTGGAATTTTATACATATTGTTTAAGATTACCCATCCAATCGAAAATGAAATCTATACTAAAATTAAATCTCGGGTGGAAAAATTAGTCTAGGTTTACCAATCGAAAACGACATAAGTTAACTATTTTCATATAGCAGAGATTTCGAGAACGATCCGACCCTCCTTCTATGTACTTCGCCTACCTACCTACCTACCCACAAATGGAATATGTAATCGGATTGACTACTACAAATAAAATATACACAATCTACAATTATTAGACTACAATTATTAGACTTAGACTACTACATACATTGTTTCAATTATTATGGCCTTATATGAAGGACTAATATAATGCAAATGGCAACGAGAAAAATTTGACAAGCCTTAATCGTTATGAGTTAAGACAATAAAAAATTTCATAATTCCATATGTTGCGTGAAACTATCATTCTTTCCAATATTAAAATAAAGGATACTAACATGTGCTGAGTTTGTAAATAATATAAACACCCAATTCCCAAGTTTTTTTTGGTTTAAAAAAATTCTGGAAATAGTTTTGAAGTAATAGAGATATTTAAATTTGGCAGTTTCGCCAAATATTTAGTCGATTATGGAGTAATTGTATTTATTATTGACACTATCACAGTAGCCTAATTATAGGCTGTCTTAAGGCTTTTTCTTGGAATAAAAGGGTTGATAAGATTTCTGTTTTAATAATAATGATTTAATAAGCCACTTACCACTATATTATTCCACTACAACCTGTGCTTATTCTATGTTCTCATAGTCAGTCGTATACTTCGTTCCGAGGTAGAAGTCAGATGAAGCTCAAAATATTGGCTAAATCCTCTTCCTTTGATTGCTTCCTTTTCGATATAAATTAAATAGGCATGTAGAATCGTTATAAATAATTGATTAAAATAGTTTACAGTTTATTAAACTTCAACAAATTAACATTCATTATGCTTCATTGTGGTTTGGTCCATTTTATTTTTTCCGTCCTTTAGTTTAAATACAACTGCAACTCCTTGAAACAAATGAAATAAAGCGGGTAAAATCTCATTACCACGATTTGCCGTGTTAATATGCTCAATAATGTTTAAGTATTTGTGCAAAGTTCATTATATGAATTGGCATAAATCGCTATTAAAAACTATGCTGAATCAAAGGATACGTGCAACCGCAGTGGCAGCGAAGGAAAGTATCTAGCAGTTCGGTTGTAGCTGCCGCAGCTGGCAGGACTTGGCAGGACTCACAGAAACAGAAAGCGGAGAATGGGTTCGTCAAACGTACGCGATATGCGATTGAGTGTTGTTAAATATGTTGAAAAGTTAATTCATTTCACATCAATGCCTGTGACTCCTTTTTTATCCTGTTTTTCACTTTTCTTTATTTTTTACGATTTCATTACGATTTCATATTGTGCCTTTGGTGAGCTCAGTGTTTTTGTGATTGTTAAGTCACTACACCTACACGCCAACACATGAACATTGTGTGAATAGTGCAAGGACTTTGGTCGCAGGACATTCACATTATGTATTGGCGCGTTATAAGTAGCAAATTGCAGCCACTGCTCCAGCAGCAGAAGTTGGAGCTACTAGCGACTAAAGCTACTCGTACTATAGCTTCAGTCATAAATAAAGTTTCGATTTGTAGATATTTTCAGTGGTGCTGCCATTTTATTTTGAATATGAAAAGGACTTAAGTAGTGTGTTTACAACTGCATAGGAAACAGCAGTCGCAGTAATATAGCTTGGTGAAGTCGTCCTATTGAGCAAGTGGCCAAATGGAAATGCTGGGAAATAAGTAACACTTTTGTACTTAATTATGTGAGAGAAAAAATGTGTTTCCTGACACAGCACAAAATTATGGCACATGTAGTTATATGGGAGTTTGGTTGAGTGGTTGCCACTTATTTTAATTGATTTCGAATGATGATAATTATTGACTGCACTTAAGGGTAAAAATTTACTTTCCCATATTACTAAAAGGTGTTATACTAGTAAGCTTAAATGAGAGGTTTAACTTTAAGATGGATTTTCGATAACGAGAGCCTTGTTAAGACCATATGGAAAAGTCTATGTCACATTAAATATTAAAATTAAAATACCTAAGTAAGTGTTATTGAATTTTTATAAATTTATACAAAAATATAAACAAAAGGAACAGTTCGCATTCTGAACAAAACATACAGTTTCTTTTGGTTTAATATATATGTACACTAAGACATATAATAGGTCTAACTATTAGAAGGTCAAATTATGTGATGAAATAAATCAACGGCGATTTGACAAACTGAAATGGCATCAGAATTGGAAGGCATTAAGTGAGAAAGAACAGGATTAGGCGATACAGTGTGAGTTGATACTCATCTCCTAATATTGATGATTCACTTTGAATCCCTTTGAAGACATTAACAGGAAAAAAACTTAATCCAAAAACGTGATTTTTTTTTCTGTATTAATTCAAGTACATCAAGTGGTGCTTTCTTAAACATTGTTCGTCTCAGAAATTCTAGACTTCTGTTAACTTTAAAATATAACACCTATTTCATCTTTTAATTTTAATTGAATGCACTTAAAAACTGTGAGGTAGAAATTATCTGTTAACTGCAATTAAAGAATCTTATAATATCTTATGATCCAAATTATCGAGATTGTTTAAAATATCAACAGTATTATATATTACCCTTCTACCATTGTCA
>NC_051847.1:3626298-3641895 GCF_002237135.1 Teleopsis dalmanni | reverse complement strand
CTGGAGAGGATCGAGTACCCATGGAATTCCTTAAATATGCTTCGGATCTATTTATTGAAAATATGACAGCATCATTTAATTATATCTACAACAGCGGCAATGTACCTGATTCTTTTCGCAAGTCGATTATTTTCCCATTGTACAAAAAAGGCGACACAAAGAATCCAGAAAACTATAGGGGCATATCTTTTAACAATGCCATGGCGAAAGTATTTGCAAGTATTTTGAACGAGAGGCTACAAGAATGGGTTGATAACCATGCACTGTTAAGTGAATTTCAATCAGGTTTCAGAAAAAAGTATTCAACTGTGGATAACATCTTTATTTTAACTAATATTGCAAAAATGTATATTGACAGAAACAAAAAACTTTACGTCTTTTTCGTGGATTTCAAGGCGGCGTTCGATTCAATACTAAGAAATGCACTCTTCTACTTGAGCCAAACAGAATTGCATGGTATCCTTAATGGAATGAACTGGCTAAATTTATGCGCATATCTTAATCAAGCGATAAAATATAGGCAACAAATTATAGATGAGATCTTTTAACCGCACTTATGTATGCACACCAACAATATATACTAATTATAACATTAAACTCACTACAAGATTAGAGGGATTAGAAAAATAGGCAATCGCTAGGTAAAGCTGACGACATTAGTCATAGCTTTAAATAAAAAAAAAATGTATAAAGTATGGATAATGATTGTATGTTTTTTAAATTATTAATAAAGAAGAACTAACTAACTAACTATTAACCATTCTTCAACCGTAAAGCTAATTGCCTACATAAGAATTAGAATTATTTTAGGACTCACTTATGTCTGCAGTCTTAAATGTGGTTCTACCTCACACTATTGTAGTATCATTCTTATGACTGGAATTCTTAATCAAAAGTTTATATGTTTTTATACGTCCAATATAAGTATATAAAGACTATTTCTTATAGCAAATAGTGCACCGAAGCTATTTGCAGATTATAAACTAACTACGTAATAAACGGAGCGTTACCACCGGAATTTTGTTTACTGTGTTCCATAGACTTTATACTTTGAAAATATTGTAATAACGTTTTTCCAAATTTATTGACCGTAATTCATATTTTTTCATCGTTCTGAAGTTGCTTTTCAGCACAACATTTACTTTCTTCCTTTCTTATTAATTCATAATAAAAATATATTTTTACTACTATATATATTTTAGATAAGCTAAGTCTGACTCAGTAAGGTAGGTAAATATTCTTTCAGATGAGATGCAAGAGTTTATACTGCAGTAAATTTTGTGTATAATTGTTGATTGCCTATCTCTTTTGAGCTAATAGATTAATATCTTTAATGCCATATCTCAGATACCTGTGATAACTATACTGCCTTGGTAGACTTCAATCGAATGTCATGATTAACTCAACTCAACTGAGATAGTGCGTAAGATAGAAGCAATTGTTAGTAACACACTTTCGGCCTTGATTCGCCATGAACCACATGGCTAATGCTCTTCTGATTGCCAATTAGCGAGGAGTTAACATAAACTAAAGAGTCAATTGCCAATCTTGCTTGACACCTTTCATATTTTCCATGTTTTTATGCCTCAGTAGTAAAAAAAGTGTTTTTATTAGGTGAAAAATCCACATCAAACCGCTTGAGATAGCAAATATCACCAATAAACGAACATGATTGGATTACCTATCCGAGCTATCTTTGCTCTTATCTATTCACAGATGTTGTGGCAGCTCTTAAATTAACTCTTAATTTCTTAGTGCGTTTTAATGTCAATAAATTATTTATAATTTTTCAGTCCGACTTTGTCGTGATGCCAGAATGCTAGAACGCTAAGACTCAGAGTCTTAGCGTTCTGCTTTACCTAAAACGCCGACCTATCCCACTAGTTTCTTAAGTTACGCATGTCTTCAGTTACTTACGCAAAACTGGTTTCCATACATAATACACTTTTTATTGCTCTCCGTGCTACCACAATTCTTTAACTGTCTTGAGAATCAGAAGAATTGCCCACAGCGTATTCAATTCTACTTCTCTTGTGTGCACTGCTTTGGGCTTTCCCCACTTCTCAGAAGATTTCGTTAAGTTTTGCTTGCCCCTCTTTTTTAGTTTCATTTCTTTTCCTTTGCTACTCATTTAATTTGATTTCCCCTTTTATTTTTTGTACTCATTTTAATGACGTCATTTTTCTTGAAATATTTTTGCTCTCTTTTTACTTGGAGCACTCCTTTTGGATGTTGGCACTTTGGCACGACTTCACCGATGGAAGTTGTTGATTGTTGTCACAGTTGAATTATGAATGCGATGAGTGTCGTTGCTGAAGGTAAGCGGAATGATAATGAATGCGATTGACAATAATATCGTCAAATATATTTCAGGACTAATTCTAAGATAACATTTTTTTGTAAAAATAAACTTACATTAATTTTGGTAATTTAAAATTAAATTAAATATAATTTTATGTTAAAATTATATAGAAAAATATATGTTAAAATATAATAATTATTTGATTAATTTGATTTATTTTTATACAATTTTAAAGTTTTTTTATCTAAGAGCAGAATATATAGTCACATTCCTCAGAAGACACATTTTGTTATAATAATTTTATCAAACATGTTCCATTTCATTAGCAAAGCGCCTTTTTAATGCATCTTTATGCATTTTTGATGCACTTCATTTGCTCTATGTTATTTGGTTGTTGTTAGTAGAATCTATTATTTCCATACATATAGAATATATGTACCTCTCTAATTGATTCAACATCTCTTGTATTTTATGCTTAATAGCTTTTACCATCGCACAGACTGTTTTCACAAAACTCAATATATAAAATTTTAGATATAATAAATTCAATTAAAATGATTTTCAATAATTTTGCAGTTTGAACTGATGAAATGCAAAGTATTTGGGCGAACTTATGTGCAAGGATACAGGCAAGCACAGTTGCCCCCCTCCCTCTGCTCAAGTCTTCAAACTACGTGTTGTAATTAATAATGATATTGTTTGTAAAATATACAAATACAACAATCCTTTGTGGTATTAATTTCCACTTGTACGAGTCAGAAACTACATATCTATATACATATATATATATATATGTCTATATATTTAGATAGACTGTAGTTGTCAAGTCATGTCGAACTTTATTTAAAACGTCTTCAGAATTCAGAAATTCAGAACGTCAAAAAGCAAGTAATAAAGGCGTTGAAAGGAGTCATTCATAAAA
Source organism: Teleopsis dalmanni (assembly GCF_002237135.1). Taxonomy (NCBI): domain Eukaryota; kingdom Metazoa; phylum Arthropoda; class Insecta; order Diptera; family Diopsidae; genus Teleopsis; species Teleopsis dalmanni. The sequence goes on along the minus strand of NC_051847.1, from coordinate 3,638,671 downwards.
TGTGGAATTTATAGAACCAACGCTCGGAAAGCACAAAACTGCACTCATTGTTATCGAATAAGTCGCTCTGGGGGGTGGTGGGATGACAAATCAGTAGATGTGATGAAGTAAAAGTTCTGAGGTGGCATAACACAATGCATAATAGCTGAACTGACGATTTCCTAAAGTCAGTAATAAAAATTCAAAGTCTGTTTGTATCCTTATAATGAACGAAAAAAGGACTATATTAAAAAATAATTGAAACAGAAATGCACTTGGTTCTAAGTGGTTATAATTATTACAGATAGATGAAGATAATGAATACTGAGTTATATTTTGTCAGACTGTGATTATAACAAGTAATTATTTAATTAGCTATATGTAGCTATATATTTTTTTGATCAGAACAACGAAACGAATTGTTTGTCATTTTAATCTGTTTATATACCTATTTATCTGACTGCCTCTCCAACTTTCTTTTCGTCTGAATTTGAAAAAAGTACTAAGTAACTAATCGAACTAATTCAATGTTCATGTGAAAGGTAATGACATGACATGACATGACATGATACTGTCATATCATTTTAGTTGTCAAAGAGATTTTGAATATGAATGAAATTGGTGGACTCATCATATAGAGCCCATACAAAATAACTATAGAAAATGATTTTAAATTAAAATGTTAATTCATAAGATTAAACTTTCAATACTGAATATGATTTAAACCGAAATTAATATATTTGTAGTAAGTAAATGATATCGAGGTTTCTGCTTGCTTTTCTTTTCATTATTTACGTTTCTTTATTCTCTAGTATAAGTCTTATTTATCATATTCTGAACTCTCCAAACGTATAAACCCATTTTAAAAATTTCGACTACTACATAAATGAACTATGTTTCCCTGCTCCATTTTTTACCAAGCGTAGTTGTTCTTTTTTTTTATTGGAGGAAAGTATCGAAAGACTTTGGTACTCAGTGGGAAACTTAAATGCTCCTAGAACCACCATTAGATATGACATCAGAAGACCATTATGAACATAAAACCTTAGCAACCGCTACTCTCAATCTTAGTTCCCTGAGTATAGTGAGGTTGCTAACATTTCTGTGGTCATTAGAGTTACTTGGTTTTCAGTTTTTCTTTCACGGTCAGCGTGGTATTGTTTAACTCGCCATTGCGTCCTGTACCTCTCGTCATTAATCGAAGGTATGATTTGTGCATACATTGGTTTAAACATTATTTCAATCACCTCGAAAGGAATTGTAAACATTAATCTTGGAAATTGTCGGAACTGTGCAAAAAGTGTTATAATAGCTGATTTCAACCGGAGTTTATAGTCTAATGTGTCCTGGTGCAGTATCTGATGAGTTTACGTTTTACTTTACTTTAATAGTTTAATTATAATTGTATTTTTTGCAATACTTTTATGATTATTTTTCATGTCATTTTCAAAGAATATATCAAATCGAAAGGAATTGTAGCTTACATTATTTCGAAATTGATTCGATTATTTGAAAAGCCGAGGAAACATCCAGCATCTTCAGCGTTGAAATAGTTTCCTTAATTACTTTGCATAATTTTCCTTTCTTCTCGTGTACATTTTTATTTTCTTAATTTTATTCAGTTTAGTTTTAATATTAAATGCAATTATGTGCCGCTCTTTCAACGCCGCCTTTGACAGTCAGCTTCGGTCTTTGGTTTTGATTTTCGGGCGAAATTAATTTCATCGAAGAATTGCGAACGCACAAGCGAACTTTCAAGGAATCTAACGAAGAAGGCAGCTACGACGAGAGTGTGAGCTCAGCTTCCAACCAAAACAAATTGTGTTGTGTGCGTTGCAGTGTAATGCGTGTGTGTGTGTAATGTGAGTGTGTGAGTGTGTGAGCATTATTAATATTATTTCGCTTTGTAGTTGGGATTTTCATTTAGTGAAATCTATTGGAAAATTAGCAACAATATGTCGACGACATCGATGGCAACACAAACGGACTAATTAAAATATCAAATTTGCTTAAAATGGCAATTTAAATGAGAATACGAAAGCAATTATTTTAACACTGAAACAGATTGAATTCCTAACGAATTTATTAAAGTAATTAATATTGGCAATTAAGCATTTTATTAAATATTTTTCTATTAATTTTGTAAATAAATTAAGTGCTTTTCGCCAAGTTGCCAGATAGTTTCAATTGCAAATCAGCGCCAAACAGTGCGACTAGCGCAGGTGTGTGTCTCTGCTCGCAGTCAAATAAATATTTTTTATTCCATTGCGATTGTGTTTAAGTGGGCGTGTTGCATTTTTTGCTTTTCAAACATTTTAAGCATTTATTCATTCCCGAACTGCGATTTTCATAATTTGTTACATTAAAATATCAAGCAAAACCAATTAAAATTTTTCGATTATTTTGTTGGATTTTTAATTCGAATTTCGCAATAATGAACAAAATTAATTTAATGTTCGAGGGCAGAGCATATGTTCACATGGATTTGTGCTTAATTCACGCAATTTGTGTAAAATTTTTAATTTCCTGTGCCAAATGAGAATTTAATGAAGGCGAGCATAACAACAAATCCGTGCGTGTCCTTGCTTTTCACTATTCAAGAATTTGTTAACAAAAGGGGTTGTATATGGATTTATTTATTCGGGGATTCAATACATTCAATTGTAATAATAAACACATATTTATTACTCAATGTATGCATTTAAACATTTTAATGAAAGTATCTGTACTTTATATAGAGAAGAACATAATTGTAAATATTTAACATTTAAAATAAGAAGGCAAAGAACTTCGATATGGTGGAAATTGTCTTTTCAATTATTTTAGAAACAAAAGTAAAGTCCAATCCAGGTACCAATTGTTATCTTTTATTTTTTTCGATTTTATCAGAATATTGCAACGAGCTATAAATAGCTCGGTATATAGCTGAATTTGCATGCAACAAGCGTTCATTAAAAACTATGAAAACATTACACCTCACCCATAGTGGTGAAGGTTAATTTCTTAATCTCTTATTAGAAACTCATTAAACATTTAATAAATCGCCTCAAACCCTCAATAAAGAGCATACATGTTCCACGTTGTAAATAACGTCATTATTGTCCATACTAAGCCATAACAAATTAATGATCTGTGTTTACCACGAAAAAAAAACAGGTTTGACGACGGGTAGTAATGGTGCAGCGCTCGTGAAATGAACTTCGTTAGTGCGAGTTGTAAACGATATTTTCGGAAATTTACAATAAATATTTGTGTCCATATTTTAGATCGTATAAAAAGCTTACATTTGTTTATTTATTAATTGATGTCTTAATTACAAAACTGATAATATTATATATCAATCATTTTTTAAGTGCATTGAAAATACCCTCCGCCATCTTGATTTTTGTTGCTTTGCAGTTACATTCTTTCTAGTCCACATTATATACTTTCGTTATTGTTTTTATAAAAAAAAGTCTTACTTGAATTAAAATAATAAATATTTTATTGATGTGTCATATATTTATCAAAGAACTTTTGCATATTAAATACCATTAACTTGAAAAAAATTTTAAAATTTTGTTATTTTTATGCAAACAAAGCAGCGCTGCAGCAGAATATTTGACAAAACAGCGCTGCAGCAGAACATTTGACAAAGCAGCGCTGTAGCAGAATACTTGACATCGGTTAATGCTCGATGTTGCATGTGAGGTAAGTCAACATCAATTGGTTTCTATACATTAATGGCAAATATTTAAACTCAATTATTTCAATAAATATTATTTTAATTGCTGTTTAAATTACTTTCTTTTATATAAATAAATTATCTAAAATCTTATGTGTTGTCAATGAGTTAGGCAAATATAATGCATACTTTTAGAAAATATAATGCACAAGTGTGATGAAATGTGTGTGTGGTGAATAAATAATTCATTGATGTTCACCATGAAAGAAATCATTTTACAAATATACTAAAAAAACTATAAAGCATATAACATGAAAAGAGTTGCAAAGAAGTGTACATTGTTTAGGATGTGGATAGGTAATGGTAGAGTGAGAGGGCCTGAGCTGCTCTAAGTACTGCACATTATAAATTTCATAAGGAATTTTTATATATAGAGGCCGCTATTAGTATAGGGAGTGAAGTTTTCAGAATTATGTATTCTAGTACTTTATATAAGAACCGTGTTAGCTCAATCGTTCATACGGGAACTAGTTCGTTTTTCAAACTTATTTATTATAGGACAATACGATTTATTTGACTTCAGTTTTATAAACACACGAATATATGTTACAATCCATAATAAATTAACTTCTCAACCTAAACACGCCAAATTTGTAATGTAAATCGCGTTCACGTGAGATAATTGTTTTACTTGAAAAAGTAAAGATCAAGTTTTCTAATCATCATCATAACTATACAATCTACTTAGCACCTAAGCTTGTACCTTAGCAACCTTCCCTTCTCTTTTTTTCTGCTTTTGCTTTCCAGTTGGAGATATTCAACTCTCTGCGATTTTGTCCCATACTCTCATCAAATCTCTTTTTTTTCTTTTTCACTTTATTGTTAATCTAAACTTGCTTCCCAATATTCATTATGGCATCTTTTGTTTAGGCCTACGTAGGTATAACATGTCCTATCCATTCCAACTTTTTTTTGAATATGCCATATAATTGTATCAACTTCTATAAGTTGACCAACCTCATGGTTATACCTGATAGAATATGTTCCACTTTATTGTATCGGCCCCATAATTTTCTGCATTGTCTTTTTTTCAATTACATTTCTGTTTTTAATAATCGCCAGACTTAACACTAGTACTTAACCACTGGCCATATTATTGTGGTTTTGCTTGATACTTTTGTAGATGATATAAGTTCTTATATGCTATAGTGGGATCTAATTCTGGCTTCTATTCTGTCTTAAATATTTGTCATCGTAGTGGTTTTCTCATTGAAAGCCGCTTCTAGATATTTGCAGTTATTTATGTCTTCGATTTGAAATCTTCCAATTTTTGTCATATCTGCTGTTATTTTATTTGATGATATGATCATGTATTCTGCTTTACTACAATTAATATTTTTATTAATTGTTAATAAAATAGAATTCTTGGTTTATTAAAATGATATATTTCTTTCTATTGAGCTAGAATCCAGAGTTTAAGATATACTACATCTGCTTATTCATGTTATGTGATATCTATTAATACTGTTGTCAGGCCTTGAAAATACCCTTAAATTAATTGCTCTAGGTTAGGTTAGAGGCTGATAAAGTACTGTACAAAGAAATAATCAGATGAAAACATGGCAGGACCTCCTTACACATCAAAAAGTCGTTAAATTTTTTTGAAAGATTTTAATTTCTATGGAAAATCTGATAGGTTTTCTGCTCCGTCCATTTTTAAATGACTTAGAAAGACTAATCTGAAATAATTAAGGCAAATAAGTAGAGAATTATTAAGCATTCTATAATTTCCTAATATAATATATAATGTATTATGTGTAGTTGATTTGAATAAATTGTGATAGATGAAAGATATAAATTATTGGAAAGCATCAGTTATATCAAGTTTTAATTTATGTCATATGTTATGTACAATTGCTTAGATTGTTTTTATATTATTGAATTTTAAATGATGCTAACTCGAGACACTTTAAGCTAAAAATAAGCTTACAATTATATGTAAATAAATTAAATAACAATATTTTGGTTTTACAAAGACACATGTCAATATTTATTTAGAGACAATCAAGCATTTTGTCTTAAAATATATTTCAAAAATACTTGTACTTCCCAAACAAGCGTCAATGCAAATCTCACCCAGAATTTAAATTTGATTTCGAGTATTTTTCTTTTTTTACGCAATTAGCATTTGAGAAAATTAAATTTGTTGAAATTATACGCAGACATCGAAAATTAGCATTTAATTTATCTTTTATCACAAAATGCTTTGTATTTAAATTTCAATGAAGCCTAATTCACTTCAACCCAATCAACATTTGCTACTCCGCAGAGACGCTGGAGATATTTGCATCATCAGGTTTTATAAGCTTATGTCGCTTTCTTATGGAATAATGGAGAGAAGATTTCTATTCTGATAGAATGGATAGAAAATCCGTTAAACACATTGAAGTTGTGAGATTATAAACACTTAAAAGTTTTAATTTAAAATATCGGTAAGTAGAACCGATATTAGATAAGCATATGCGTAGTCGAAAAGTTATCAGTTTTGTGTACATTTTTTGTTAGTGGATGTGTAGAATTAAATCAGATAATAGATGTGCTCGCAAACATTAATTCGGTAAAATAAATATATGAGGAAAATAAATACACCAAGAAACAAAATTAAAAAATAGTGGACACTGAAAGTATTATAGAAAAATGTATATTGACGTTAAAGTCTGAAAACTGTCTCAATTTCAGAGTTAGAAATAATATTAAAGGAGAAGGAGATATGCGTATATTAACTAATAAAGGTTTTTTTATTATAGCTCTTGAAAAGTATTTTATATAAGAAACATACCTTTTAAGAAAGGCAAACCCTTAATATTCAGTGAGTAAGAAATATTAAAGCTATTCTCTGAGTTGTGTCTAATATTTAACACATATTTTTCAATATAGATGTTTCTGTAGGATATTTGTTAATACGATTATTCTTCTTATATCTTTTACAGTGCTAGGACTATGAATATTTTACTTTGGAGAAGATATTTAAAATGTTATAAAGTAAATATAAAATATTACAGAAGTCATATCGCACCTATAAGCACATATGTATTTTTCAAATCACTATCCCCAACGAATGTATCTTTCCATGATTATCTCTCTATATATCGCCACACTAGTTTTTCTGTTGTTAATATAATCGAATGAGACTACACAAAGAAACCTTTAGTGAATCCTGAGAGTTCAAATATGTAAATAAATAAAATGTGTTGATTTTGTAATACAGCGCCCATACCATATACATGTCATAATATAGGTATCTCTACAGAATATATATGACTTAATAAATTAAAATCAAATGTACGTTGTGTTTTTAATAGAGTTTCAATACGGATTATATAAATATTTTCTTACATTTTAGAATCATTCAAAACTTAAAAAAGTATTGAATAAAATTAATAGTATTTTAGCATTTTTGTTCTAATCAAAACTAACAACTCAGAATGAATCTATCCTTTCCACTATATTTTTGTACAATTTAAAACTGCATTCAATTTATTTTTGATGCAACACTTAAACTCGAACTCATTTATGGACATTCATACACATTCATGCAGACATACAAGGCTACAAATTTACATGCACATTAACACAATAATGCAGAAAAGGATTACGCAGGCGATTCTCCACATTTCAACAGCAATTTTTGATATTCTAATTAAAATCCCAAAAACCAAATTATGAATATGCAAAATATACGACAATGCGAAACTGAAAGGCAGGAAATACAAGAAACTCAGAAGCTGAACTCAGAACTCAGAACTCAGAACTCATTCTTAACTTGAACATAATGCGATTGGAACGGCACGGGACGCTCATCGAGGAAAATGTGAAAAGTGCAGCGGTATGGGTGGGGTTTCTGAAGAAAAACATTAATGTGGATGATGTGGATGATGCGGATGATGATGAGGACGACGATGCTGGCCAAGCTCAGGCTCAACAGCTAAATTTTATAGTTTTAGAGTGAATATATAACAAAAAGTTTCTTAATTCATTTATGCTTTAAATAAAGTGAAAAAGGACATGTCTAAATTATGCTTTACAAGCTGAGAACAGACTTAAGTATTGTATCCTGGCGTCCGTAAGTATGGAATGCAGCCAGCCTTCAACCGAGCAGAGCTTGTCAATGTGGTGGGTGCCAGTGCAGATATACGCATAAACTAACACAAATTAAGGCATACTTTTAGGTGTTGAAGTAGTTTCCAGTTTTTAGTTTTTAGATTTTAGTTTTTAACTCTTTGCACTTATTTATCTTTTTCCATATTCCATGGTTTGAGTTGGTGTTGGTGAGAGATTATAAAACATTTCTGGTAAAAATTTTAGTCAGAAATACTTAAAATTTAAATAAAAATGTTATAATTAAAAATTTATATTTTTATACATGTAGAATATTTAATTAATGCATAGAAGAGACAATCTACATAAAATAATTGTTATGAGTTGTTAAGCAAGTGTCAGAATGTCTGTTGCTGTATGTGAAACTATACAGCTTCCTACCCACATAGATACAATATACGGAGCACGGCATGTATCTTTACATATATATTTATATTTGCTTGCAGATGTAAATAGCTTCAGGTTTCCTATTGCAAATTATCCTTATGGTTGAAGAAAAGCAATAACAAGGAGTAGATTGAGTAACAATTTTAATTATAATTTAAGATACATAAACGCATAGCCGAAATGGACGCACAAATGGAATTATGTATAGATATGTGGGGAGAGCATTAGCCTGTGTATTTAGTAGTGTAAGGAAGACATTATGCGTGCACATTTAGTTATTAAGCTTTTATTTATATATACATATATATTTAATACACATGAATATATATATTAGGTATGTATCTTATATGCGCACATATGCAGGTTATACAATTCTATTGAAATTCAATATTTACATACGCATAATAGTATTTGAACTTTACTTGGAATTACGGAGGCCTAAAATATGTAGAATATGTATTTCATATACAGAATTTTTGTATATCATAAAGCAAACATAACAAATATGTTGTACACAATATTATATCTTAAAGTCTTAAGGGGAAATAGACATCCTTAGTAAATAGTATAGATTCGTCTCCAAGCAATGAACTCTTGAAATTAATTGGACATAATGAGTAATTGCTTTTACCTTACGAAACTCGTGTGCTTAACTGATTGACAAACCATAGTTAATTTCACTCATTCGACTGTTATATATGATGGTAAACCGAAAATCAACAGTAAATTTTTAATGAGACGCAGAGGAAATAGAATCCTTTCAACTGATTTCTCATGATTGCAAATGAGACAATTAATATTTAATAAAATTTCAATTTAAAGTGATTATAGGACCAGCCTATAGCTTTTTTTATGAATGTGTTTATAAGATGAGCTTTTAATAACAGTCAAACGTTTCATTAAGAATTTTTCGCACAAAGTATTTATTTTTAATATAGCTGCTATATATACTTTAATAAATATATATAAGTATATTAAAGTATTGTCCTTTACGTTCCGATATACTTCAAATAGATGTTATTGTCCAAAAGTTATTTGAATTCATCAATCTTTATATACGACCAAGTGTACCAAAAGTATTTCCATCTTCTGTCATATTTTTCGTTTCAAATTTAAAATGAAGTGGTTGGTTGATTGGTTGCAGTGGCAGGTCTGCAAATATCTTTTCGCTGACCACAATTAATGATTTTTACCGCTTCACTACCACATTCCTCCCTACAAATCTTAAAATATAAAAAAGCAAGCTAAATCCATTCCTTGAATTTAGATAATTTAATAGATCTTTTGTTCTTACCGATGAGCAGTCTGATAAACTGTCAAAAAAGTATTTCTCCAAAAACCATTTTTTTCTGGAGGCTAGAATCAGACATTGTCAGAAAAAATATTTATTAGTTTCTACTTCGTGTAAGATTTCACAATTTCTGCAAGATCTATTAGAAGGAGTCCGCAGTTTCTTGTGATCTTGAGTAGTTTCCTGTGATCAGTTAAGTATTTTCCATTTCAACCGGAAGATACACATTAACTCACTTTCTTTTTATTTTTAACAAACTGAAGAAACAAGAGGTAAGAACTTCTTTTAACCATTTTCAAATAAACATAAACACGTAACCCTAGCGAGACATTTAGAAAATTACCAACGTAGGCCATACCGGCCGGCGTTCCTATGGCCAGGAAGCCAGCCGTACTATATTCACGCAGTCCGTTTAAATGAGTTCTCAAGATCTGGTGTTGTTATTATTACTTTCATGTTAACCAAGAAGTTACACATGACTAAAGTGGAATAGAAATATTCATTATCATAATACTATAATTAAATCGAAAGAAATAAATAGACTTCAAGAAAAGTTTTATTACAAAATAGTGTTACATAAAACCTTGTTTTTGTTTTAAATTTTTTTTTTTGCTAAAGGTTAATTATAATCATTTTAATTATGACAAAAAAAAATGTAATTAATTTATGCGAAACAAAATTACTAACATTTAAGACTGCGTCCATATATGAGATGTACGAGTATATATAGATGTATGTAAATTTGTGCAGATTCGCTCGTATGGTAAAAGTCTCCAGTGACTATAGTTGCATTTTCCAAGAAATTTATCGAAATGTCAAAACAGATTTTGCACCAAACTCATTGCAAAATCCAAAATCAACAAACTACATAAGCATATCTGCACAAACGTACTCACCAATAAGTGGACCAACGTATATACAAACTTAGCATAAAATGGTCCTAACGTTGTTTCCTAATTTAAATGCAAATGAGATTCATTTGACGACGACACCAACATACTTTGTCCATGTCTTTCAGGAACGAGTGTTTCTCTGTAAAATAACAAACGGACTCACACACTTCGAAGCACTCATATACGTTTGTATGTCGGGCAAATGCCTAAGCGTAGTCATATACGCATAATAGTACACACCAGCGTATGTACAGATCCATAAGAACATAAATAAACTATTGCAGTTTAAATGAATTTAGAAAAACCAGTGGTGTGTCTCAAAACAATTTCTGAAATTATCTTTAGTTATTTAGTTACACGGGTGCTCGTAAAGAATGAAATTCGACTGTCTCACATATGTAGTATAGTACTATAGGTATATGTCTTATGGTAGTAATGTGTGAAACACAATTCCACTTGAAATGCTTGAGATGAAACGATGGTCACTTTTCTTGAAGCTGGATATTAATTAGAGATAGTTATTATAATTAGAGAAGTGTGAAGCAATAACATTCTTGGAACAATAAAACGTTAATATCAAGTCCAATTCTGTAGTAAGTATTAAGCAAGAAATAAAACTTGAATTTGAATACATCTTAAAACATAACTCTACTGCAAACGAAGATGAAGCCAATAGTAATGACACTCGACGTTCGAAGAGCCAAGCGACCCACAATTTGAAGACAGTCGGTATTACAAGCTGCCCACCGATCAGGTTGGCTGGCTGTAATGATAAACCAAGTAAGTTAGGAAGATATTTTAAACAAGATATTTTGCATTGTTTTTCTTTAAATTGCTTTATTAAAATAATTAGTATCTCCTCTCGTGCGATATGATTTGATGCCAAGAACAGAGATGTTTGTTGTTATTTTTTCACGATGGGAAATGATCAAGCAATAAAACAATTTTGCATTTTGAAAATTCGAATTCCTTCGTAATTTAATTTTTTTATGTATAAATAAACAAAATATTTATTTTAATTCATTTATTATTGCAACGCCACTGCTTAATTAATTTTCGTCTTTCATGTATTCAAATCCGCACTTCGTTTTCTTCATTTTCTTCGTTTTGTCTACACAGAGCCTATGCTGCACACTTCGCCGCGTTTAGCTTTCCTTTAGCAGGTTACGCAGAACTTACAAAACCAAAGCACAATTATAAATCTGTCCATTGTAGTACTGATACTACAGTTACTCCACTTCCACACCCTAGAACTGCCGCTGCTGTTGTTAGACCAGCGTCTGTTCTTTGCTTACTTAAGTTTTTGGCATTAACAAATTTCCATACTTGCTATTCTGCTCATTTCCCTACTTACTCAGTGCTGTTGTTCTTATTACTGGGCCCTAACTCTCCCCAACACTCGCCAGCACTCGCCAAACGTTTGCCATCCCTGGCGTTGCTCACAACTGTTGTTGTGTTTGTTTCTTCCTTGCCGAAAATTAGCATCAAATGCAAACGCACCAAATACTAGTAGCTCGAGAGGTTCACGATGAGAAGTGGTGAAGTGGAAGAAGCAGCAAAGATGTTGTTGCATTCTCATTTGGAATTACGAAAATTCAAAATTTACAAACGAAAATTTCTGTTGAAGGACATGAAAGGGGTTAAGAATGATTGTGGGCGACAGACAGGACAGTGCAATTGTGTTGCACTGATTATGTATCAGTTTGTGTATGCGTGCATGTCTGTATATGCACGTCTATAAATGCAGAGAACAAGTTAATTCAGTTAAAGCATATAAGACAATGTAGGTTTATGTGGCGTGTGCGCCCGGAGAGGTGGTGGGTCTGAGTTCGGTGTTTGAGTTGAAGGAACTTTAAGTAAATGAACACGAATGACAAGCAGACATTTGCATTATTAGAAAATGCATTTTCTGTTGCATACATTTAGCAAGTTTAATTAAAGAATTTACAGAGAATTTGCGTTAAAATAATAAAAATATTTCTTATGTACATGGGCAGACTA
>NC_051847.1:3550482-3626198 GCF_002237135.1 Teleopsis dalmanni | reverse complement strand
AAAACCAATGGTTTGACTCGGAATGTAAAATATTAAGAGATACATCTTTTCGATGGCTAAGAAGAGTTAAAAAAACAGGATTAAAGGAAGACATGACAAAGTACAGTCAAGCAAATAAACGATTTAAAGAACTTCTACAGCATAAAAGAGTGACTTACTATAATGAGCTAGCTATCTCAATAGCTACAGCAAAGGACAGTAAATCCTTTTGGGGCAAAGTTCGAAAACTGAACGGGACGAGCCATATAAAAAATGCAAAGCTAGACGCACTGGAACTGAGTAAACACTTTGAGCGGATACTAAACAACAGCATACATAATGAGAGTTTAAGTTATGAGATGCCCATACTTGAAATGAGTGAACTAGATAGAACGATTACAGTAGCAGAAGTCAAAAAAATATTGCACAAGTGTAAGGATAATAAAGCTCCTGGAGAGGATCGAGTACCCATGGAATTCCTTAAATATGCTTCGGATCTATTTATTGAAAATATGACAGCATCATTTAATTATATCTACAACAGCGGCAATGTACCTGATTCTTTTCGCAAGTCGATTATTTTCCCATTGTACAAAAAAGGCGACACAAAGAATCCAGAAAACTATAGGGGCATATCTTTTAACAATGCCATGGCGAAAGTATTTGCAAGTATTTTGAACGAGAGGCTACAAGAATGGGTTGATAACCATGCACTGTTAAGTGAATTTCAATCAGGTTTCAGAAAAAAGTATTCAACTGTGGATAACATCTTTATTTTAACTAATATTGCAAAAATGTATATTGACAGAAACAAAAAACTTTACGTCTTTTTCGTGGATTTCAAGGCGGCGTTCGATTCAATACTAAGAAATGCACTCTTCTAAGCTTGAGCCAAACAGAATTGCATGGTATCCTTAATGGAATGAACTGGCTAAATTTATGCGCATATCTTAATCAAGCGATAAAATATAGGCAACAAATTATAGATGAGATCTTTTAACCGCACTTATGTATGCACACCAACAATATATACTAATTATAACATTAAACTCACTACAAGATTAGAGGGATTAGAAAAATAGGCAATCGCTAGGTAAAGCTGACGACATTAGTCATAGCTTTAAATAAAAAAAAAATGTATAAAGTATGGATAATGATTGTATGTTTTTTAAATTATTAATAAAGAAGAACTAACTAACTAACTATTAACCATTCTTCAACCGTAAAGCTAATTGCCTACATAAGAATTAGAATTATTTTAGGACTCACTTATGTCTGCAGTCTTAAATGTGGTTCTACCTCACACTATTGTAGTATCATTCTTATGACTGGAATTCTTAATCAAAAGTTTATATGTTTTTATACGTCCAATATAAGTATATAAAGACTATTTCTTATAGCAAATAGTGCACCGAAGCTATTTGCAGATTATAAACTAACTACGTAATAAACGGAGCGTTACCACCGGAATTTTGTTTACTGTGTTCCATAGACTTTATACTTTGAAAATATTGTAATAACGTTTTTCCAAATTTATTGACCGTAATTCATATTTTTTCATCGTTCTGAAGTTGCTTTTCAGCACAACATTTACTTTCTTCCTTTCTTATTAATTCATAATAAAAATATATTTTTACTACTATATATATTTTAGATAAGCTAAGTCTGACTCAGTAAGGTAGGTAAATATTCTTTCAGATGAGATGCAAGAGTTTATACTGCAGTAAATTTTGTGTATAATTGTTGATTGCCTATCTCTTTTGAGCTAATAGATTAATATCTTTAATGCCATATCTCAGATACCTGTGATAACTATACTGCCTTGGTAGACTTCAATCGAATGTCATGATTAACTCAACTCAACTGAGATAGTGCGTAAGATAGAAGCAATTGTTAGTAACACACTTTCGGCCTTGATTCGCCATGAACCACATGGCTAATGCTCTTCTGATTGCCAATTAGCGAGGAGTTAACATAAACTAAAGAGTCAATTGCCAATCTTGCTTGACACCTTTCATATTTTCCATGTTTTTATGCCTCAGTAGTAAAAAAAGTGTTTTTATTAGGTGAAAAATCCACATCAAACCGCTTGAGATAGCAAATATCACCAATAAACGAACATGATTGGATTACCTATCCGAGCTATCTTTGCTCTTATCTATTCACAGATGTTGTGGCAGCTCTTAAATTAACTCTTAATTTCTTAGCGCGTTTTAATGTCAATAAATTATTTATAATTTTTCAGTGCGACTTTGTCGTGATGCCAGAATGCTAGAACGCTAAGACTCAGAGTCTTAGCGTTCTGCTTTACCTAAAACGCCGACCTATCCCACTAGTTTCTTAAGTTACGCATGTCTTCAGTTACTTACGCAAAACTGGTTTCCATACATAATACACTTTTTATTGCTCTCTGTGCTACCACAATTCTTTAACTGTCTTGAGAATCAGAAGAATTGCCCACAGCGTATTCAATTCTACTTCTCTTGTGTGCACTGCTTTGGGCTTTCCCCACTTCTCAGAAGATTTCGTTAAGTTTTGCTTGCCCCTCTTTTTTAGTTTCATTTCTTTTCCTTTGCTACTCATTTAATTTGATTTCCCCTTTTATTTTTTGTACTCATTTTAATGACGTCATTTTTCTTGAAATATTTTTGCTCTCTTTTTACTTGGAGCACTCCTTTTGGATGTTGGCACTTTGGCACGACTTCACCGATGGAAGTTGTTGATTGTTGTCACAGTTGAATTATGAATGCGATGAGTGTCGTTGCTCAAGGTAAGCGGAATGATAATGAATGCGATTGACAATAATATCGTCAAATATACTTCAGGATTAATTCTAAGATATTAACATTTTTTTGTAAAAATAAACTTACATTAATTTTGGTCATTTGTTCAATTTAATTAAATATAATTTTATGTTAAAACTATATAGAAAAATATATGTTAATATATAATAATTATTTGATTAATTTGATTTATTTTTATCCAATTTTAAAGTTTTTTTTATCTAAGAGCAGAATATATAGTCACATTCCTAAGAACACACATTTTGTTATAATAATTTTATCAAACATGTTCCATTTCATTAGCAAAGCGCCTTTTTAATGCATCTTTATGCATTTTTGATGCACTTCATTTGCTTTATGTTATTAGGTTGTTGTTAGTAGAATCTATTATTTCCATACATATAGAATATATGTACCTCTCTAATTGATTCAACATCTCTTGTATTTTATGCTTAATAGCTTTTACCATCGCACAGACTGTTTTCATAGAACTCAATATATAAAATTTTAGATATAATAAATTCAATTAAAATGATTTTCAATAATTTTGCAGTTTGAACTGCTGAAATGCAAAGTATTTGGGCGAACTTATGTGCAAGGATACAGGCAAGCATAGCTGCCCCCCTCTCTCTGCTCAAGTCTTCAAACTACGTGTTGTAATTAATAATGATATTGTTTGTAAAATATACAAATACAACAATCCTTTGTGGTATTAATTTCCACTTGTACGAGTCAGAAACTACATATCTATATACATATATATATATCTATATATTTAGATAGACTGTAGTTGTCAAGTCATGTCGAACTTTATTTAAAACGTCTTCAGAATTCAGAAATTTAGAACGTCAAAAGGCAAGTAATAAAGGCGTTGAAAGGAGTCATTCATAAAATGTGGAATTTATAGAACCAACGCTCGGAAGGCACAAAACTGCACTCATTGTTATCGAATAAGTCGCTCTGGGGGGTGGTGGGATGACAAATCAGTAGATGTGATGAAGTAAAAGTTCTGAGGTGGCATAACACAATGCATAATAGCTGAACTGATGATTTTCTAAAGTCAGTAATAAAAATTCAAAGTCTGTTTGTATCCTTATAATGAACGAAAAAAGGACTAAATTAAAAAATAATTGAAACAGAAATGCACTTGGTTCTAAATAGTTATAATATTTACAGATAGATGAAGATAATGAATACTGAGTTATATTTTGTCAGACTGTGATTATAACAAGTAATCCGAAACGGAAGATTGTTGGAGACAATATTAGCTATATGTAGCTATATATTTTTTTGATCAGAACAACGAAACGAATTGTTTGTCATTTTAATCTGTTTATATACCTATTTATCTGACTGCCTCTCCAACTTTCTTTTCGTCTGAATTTGAAAAAAGTACTAAGTAACTTAACATATCGAACTAATTCAATGTTCATGTGAAAGGTAATGACATGACATGACTTCATACTGCCATATCATTTTAGTTGTCAAAGAGATTTTAAATATGAATGAAATTGGTGGACTCATCATATAGAGCCCATACAAAACAACTGTAAACAAAAAACTGAAAATGATTTTAAATTAAAATGTTAATGCATAAGATTAAACCTTCAATACTGAATATGATTTAAACCGAAATTAATATATTTGTAGTAAGTAAATAATATCGAGGTTTCTGCTTGCTTTTCTTTTCATTATTTACGTTTCTTTATTCTCTAGTATGAGTCTTATTTTTCCCATTCTGCACTCTCCAAACGTATAAACCCATTTTAAAAAGGTCGATTACTACATAAATGAACTATGTTTCCCTGTTCCATTTTTTACCAAGCGTAGTTGTTCTTTTTTTTCATTGGAGGAAAGTATCGAAAGACTTTTGTACTTAGTGGGGAAACTTAAATGCTCCTAGAACCACCATTAGATATGACATCAGAAGACCATTATGAACATAAAACCTTAGCAACCGCTACTCTCAATTTTAGTTCCCTGAGTATAGTGAGGCTGCTAACATTTTTAGTCATTTCACCATCATTCTCGCCATTGCTTCCTGTACTTCTCGTCATTCATCGAAGGTATGCTTTGTGCATTGGTTTAAACATTATTTCAATCACTTCGAAAGGAATTGTAAACCTTAATCTTGGAAATTGTCGGAACTGTGCAAAAAGTGTTATAATAGCTGATTTCAACCGGAGTTTATGTTTTGCTTTACTTTAATAGTTTATTTATAATTGTATTTTTTGCAATACTTTTATGATTATTTTTTATGTCATTTTCAAAGAATATATCAAATCGAAAGGAATTGTAGGTTATATTATTTCGAAATTGATTCGATTATTTGAAAAGCCGAGGAAACATCCAGCATCTTCAGCGCTGAAATAGTTTCCTTAATTACTTTGCATAATTTTCCTTTCTTCTCGTGTACATTTTTATTTTCTTAATTTTATTCAGTTTAGTTTTAATATTAAATGCAATTATGTGCCGCTCTTTCAACGCCGCCTTTGACAGTCAGCTTCGGTCTTTGGTTTTGATTTTCGGGCGAAATTAATTTCATCGAAGAATTGCGAACGCACAAGCGAACTTTCAAGGAATCTAACGAAGAAGGCAGCTACGACGAGAGTGTGAGCTCAGCTTCCAACCAAAACAAATTGTGTTGTGTGCGTTGCAGTGTAATGGGTGTGTGTGTGTAATGTGAGTGTGTGAGTGTGTGAGCATTATTAATATTATTTCGCTTTGTAGTTGGGATTTTCATTTAGTGAAATCTATTGGAAAATTAGCAACAATATGTCGACGACATCGATGGCAACACAAACGGACTAATTAAAATATCAAATTTGCTTAAAATGGCAATTTAAATGAGAATACGAAAGCAATTATTTTAACACTGAAACAGATTGAATTCCTAACGAATTAATTAAAGTAATTAATATTGGCAATTAAGCATTTTATTATATATTTTTCTATTAATTTTGTAAATAAATTAAGTGCTTTTCGCCAAGTTGCCAGATAGTTTCAATTGCAAATCAGCGCCAAACAGTGCGACTAGCGCAGGTGTGTGTCTCTGCTCGCAGTCAAATAAATATTTTTTATTCCATTGCGATTGTGTTTAAGTGGGCGTGTTGCATTTTTTGCTTTTCAAACATTTTAAGCATTTATTCATTCCCGAACTGCGATTTTCATAATTTGTTACATTAAAATATCAAGCAAAACCAATTAAAATTTTTCGATTATTTTGTTGGATTTTTAATTCGAATTTCGCAATAATGAACAAAATTAATTTAATGTTCGAGGGCAGAGCATATGTTCACATGGATTTGTGCTTAATTCACGCAATTTGTGTAAAATTTTTAATTTCCTGTGCCAAATGAGAATTTAATGAAGGCGAACATAACAACAAATCCGTGCGTGTCCTTGCTTTTCACTATTCAAGAATTTGTTAACAAAAGGGGTTGTATATGGATTTATTTATTTGGGGATTCAATACATTCAATTGTAATAATAAACACATATTTATTACTCAATGTATGCATTTAAACATTTTAATGAAAGTATCTACACTTTATATAGAGAAGAACATAATTGTAAATATTTAATATTTAAAATAAGAAGACAAAGAACTTCGATATGGTGGAAATTGTCTTTTCAATTATTTTAGAAACAAAAGTAAAGTCCAATCCAGGTACCAATTGTTATCTTTTATTTTTTTCGATTTTATCAGAATATTGCAACGAGCTATAAATAGCTCGGTTTATAGCTGAATTTGCATGCGACAAGCGTTCATTAAAAACTATGAAAACATCACACCTCTCCCATAGTGGTGAAGGTTAATTTCTTAGTCTCTTATTAGAAACTCATTAAACATTTAATAAATCGGCTCAAACCCTCAATAAAGAGCATACATGTTCCACGTTGTAAATAACGTCATTATTGTCCATACCAAGCCATAACAAATTAATGATCTGTGTTTACCACGAAAAAAAAACAGGTTTGACGACGGGTAGTAGTGGTGCTGCGCTCGTGAAATGAACTTCGTTAGTGTGAGTTGTAAACGATATTTTCGGAAATTTATAATAAATATTTGTGTCCATATTTTAGATCGTATAAAAACGCTTACATTTGTTTATTTATTAATTGGTGTCTTAATTACAAAACTGATAATATTATATATCAATGATTTTTTAAGTGCATTGAAAATACTCTCCGCCATCTTGATTTTTGTTGCTTTTGCAGTTACATTCTTTCTATTCCACTTTATATACTTTCGTTATTATTTTTATAAAAAAAAGTCTTACTTGAATTAAAATAATAAATATTTTATTGATGTGTCATATATTTATCAAAGAACTTTTGCATATTAAATACCATTAACTGTAAAAAAATTTGAAATTTTGTTATTTTTATGCAAACAAAGCAGCGCTGCAGCAGAATATTTGACAAAACAGCGCTGCAGCAGAATATTTGACAAAGCAGCGCTGTAGCAGAATACTTGACATCGGCTAATGCTCGATGTTGCATGTGAGGTAAGTCAACATCAATTGGTTTCTATACATTAATGGCAAATATTTAAATTCAATTATTTCAATAAATGTTATTTTAATTGCTGTTTAAATTACTTTCTTTTATATAAATAAATTATATCTAAAATCTTATGTGTTATCAATGAGTTAGGCAAATATAATGCATACTTTTAGAAATTATAATACACAAGTGTGATGAAATGTGTGTGTGGTGAATAAATAATTCATTGATGTTTACCATGAAAGAAATCATTTTACAAATATACCAAAAAAACTCTGTTAGATATTGTTGTTGTTGTTGTTGTTACCCGCTAAGGTCTATAAAGCATATAACATGAAAAGAGTTGCAAAGAAGTGTACATTATTTAGGATGTGGATAGGTAATGGTAGAGTGAGAGGGCCTGAGCTGCTCTAAGTACTGCACATTATAAATTTCATAAGGAATTTTTATATATAGAGGCCGCCATTAGTATAGGCAGTGAAGTTTTCGGAATTATGTATTCTAGTACTTTATATAAGTACCGTGTTAGCTCAATCGTTCATAAGGGAACTAGTTCGTTTTTCAAACTTATTTATTATAGGGCAAAACGATTCATTTGACTTCAGTTTTATAAACACACAAATATATGTTACAATCCATAATAAATCAACTTCTCAACCTAAACACGCCAAATTTGTAATGTCAATCGCGTTCACGTGAGATAATTGTTTTACTTGAAAAAGTAAAGATTAAGTTTTCTAATCATCATCATAACTATACAATCTGCTTAGCACCTAAGCTTGTACCTTAGCAACCTTCCCTTCTCTTTTTTTTACTGCTTTTGCTTTCCAGTTGGAGATATTCAACTCTCTGCGATCTTGTCCCATACTCTCATCAAATCTCTTTTTTTTCCTCTTCACTTTCTTGTTAATATAAACTTGCTTCCCAATATTCGTTATGGCATCTTTTGTTTAGGCTTACATAGGTATAACATGTCCTATCCATTCCAACTTGTTTTTGAATATGCCATATAATTGTATCAACTTCTATTAGTTGACCAACCTCATGGTTATACCTGATAGAATATGTTCCACTTTATTGTATCGGCCCCATAATTTTCTGCATTGGCTTTTTTTCAATCACATTTCTATAGGTGTTTAATAATCACCAGTCTTCACACTAGTACTTAACTAGTGCTAGTACTTTTGTAGATGATATAAGTTCTTATATGCTATAGTGGGATCTAGTTCTGGCTTCTATTCTGTCTTAAATATTTGTCATCGTAGTGGTTTTCTCATTGAAAGCCGCTTCTAGATATTTGTAGTAATTTATGTCTTCGATTTGAAATCTTCCAATTTTTGTCATATCTGCTGTTATTTTATTTGATGATATGATCATGTATTCTGCTTTACTACAATTAATATTTTTATTAATTGTTAATAAAATAGAATTCTTGGTTTATTAAAATGATATATTTCTTTCTATTGAGCTAGAATCCAGAGTTTAAGATATACTACATCTGCTAATTCATGTTATGTGATATCTATTAATACTGTTGTCAGGCCTTAAAAATACCCTTAAATTAATTGCTCTAGGTTAGGTAGAGGCTGATAAAGTACTGTACAAAGAAACAATCAGATGAAAACATGATAGGAGCTCCATACACATCAAAAAGTTGTTAATTTTTATGAAAGATTTTAATTTCTATGGAAAATCTGATAGGTTTTCTGCTCCGTCCATTTTTAAATGACTTAGAAAGACTAATCTGAAATAATTAAGGCAAATAAGAAGAGAATTATTATGCATTCTATAATTTCCTAATATAATATATAATGCATTATGTGTAGTTGATTTGAATAAATTGTGATAGATGAAAGATATAAATTATTGGATAGGATCAGTTATATGAAGTTTTAATTTATGTCATATGTTATGTACAATTGCTTAGATTGTTTTTATATTATTGAATTTTAAATGATGCTAACTCGAGACACTTTAAGCTAAAAATAAGCTTACAATTATATGTAAATAAATTAAATAACAATATTTTGGTTTTACAAAGACACATGTCAATATTTATTTAGAGACAATCAAGCATTTTGTCTTAAAATATATTTCAAAAATACTTGTACTTCCCAAACAAGCGTCAATGCAAATCTCACCCAGAATTTAAATTTGATTTCGAGTATTTTTCTTTTTTTACGCAATTAGCATTTGAGAAAATTAAATTTGTTGAAATTATACGCAGACATCGAAAATTAGCATTTAATTTATCTTTTATCACAAAATGCTTTGTATTTAAATTTCAATGAAGCCTAATTCACTTCAACCCAATCAACATTTGCTACTCCGCAGAGACGCTGGAGATATTTGCATCATCAGGTTTTATAAGCTTATGTCGCTTTCTTATGGAATAATGGAGAGAAGATTTCTATTCTGATAGAATGGATAGAAATTCCGTTAAACACATTGAAGTTGTGAGATTATAAACACTTAAAAGTTTTAATTTAAAATATCGGTAAGTAGAACCGATATTAGATAAGCATATGCGTAGTCGAAAAGTTATCAGTTTTGTGGACATTTTTTGTTAGTGGATGTGTAGAACTGAATCAGATAATAGATGTGATCGCAAACATTAATTCGGTAAAATAAATATATGAAGAAAATGAATACATCAACAAACAAAATTAAAAATACTGAACACTGAAAGTATTATATGAAAATGTATATTGGCGTTAAAGTCTGAAAACTGTCTCAACATCAGAGTTAGAAATAATATTAAAGGAGAAGGAGATATGCGTATATTAACTAATAAAGGTTTTTTTATTATAGCTCTTGTAAAGTATTTTATATAAGAAACATACCTTTTAAGAAAGGCAAACCCTTAATATTCAGTGAGTAAGAAATATTAAAGCTATTCTCTGAGTTGTGTCTAATATTTAACACATATTTTTCAATATAGATGTTTCTGTAGGATATTTGTTAATACGATTATTCTTCTTATATCTTTTACAGTGCTAGGACTATGAATATTTTACTTTGGAGAAGATATTTAAAATGTTATAAAGTAAATATAAAATATTACAGAAGTCATACCGCACCTAAAAGCACATATGTATTTTTCAAATCACTATCCCCAACGAATCTATCTTTCCATGATTATCTCTCTATATATCGCCACACTAGTTTCTCTGTTGTTAATATAATCGAATGAGACTACACAAAAGAACATCTAGTGAACCCTGAGAGCTCAAATATATAAATAAATAAAATGTGTTGATATTGTAATACAGCCTCCATACCATATACATGTCATAATATAGGTATCTCTACAGAATATATATGACTTAATAAATTAAAATCAAATGTACGTTGTGTTTTTAATAGAGTTTCAATACGGATTATATAAATATTTTCTTACATTTTAGAATCATTCAAAACTTAAAAAGAAGTATTGAATAAAATTAATAGTATTTTAGTATTTTTGTTCTAATCAAAACTAACAACTCAGAATGCATCTATCCTTTCCACTATATTTTTGTACAATTTAAAACTGCATTCAATTTATTTTTGATGCAACACTTAAACTCGAACTCATTTATGGACATTCATACACATTCATGCAGACATACAAGGCTACAAATTTACATGCACATTAACACAATAATGCAGAAAAGGATTACGCAGGCGATTCTCCACATTTCAACAGCAATTTTTGATATTCTAATTAAAATCCCAAAAACCAAATTATGAATATGCAAAATATACGACAATGCGAAACTGAAAGGCAGGAAATACAAGAAACTCAGAAGCTGAACTCAGAACTCAGAACTCAGAACTCATTCTTAACTTGAACATAATGCGATTGGAACGGCACGGGACGCTCATCGAGGAAAATGTGAAAAGTGCAGCGGTATGGGTGGGGTTTCTGAAGAAAAACATTAATGTGGATGATGTGGATGATGCGGATGATGATGAGGACGACGATGCTGGCCAAGCTCAGGCTCAACAGCTAAATTTTATAGTTTTAGAGTGAATATATAACAAAAAGTTTCTTAATTCATTTATGCTTTAAATAAAGTGAAAAAGGACATGTCTAAATTATGCTTTACAAGCTGAGAACAGACTTAAGTATTGTATCCTGGCGTCCGTAAGTATGGAATGCAGTCAGCCTTCAACCGAGCAGAGCATGTCAATGTGGTGGGTGCCAGTGCAGATACACGCATAAACTAACACAAATTAAGGCATACTTTTAGGTGTTGAAGTAGTTTCCAGTTTTTAGTTTTTAGTTTTTAACTCTTTGCACTTATTTATCTTTTTCCATATTCCATGGTTTGAGTTGGTGTTGGTGTTGGTGAGAGATTATAAAACATTTCTGGTAAAAATTTTAGTCAGAAATACTTAAAATTTAAATAAAAATGCTATAATTAAAAATTTATATTTTTATACATGTAGAATATTTAATTAATGCATAGAAGAGACAATCTACATAAAATAATTGTTATGAGTTGTTAAGCAAGTGTCAGAATGTCTGTTGCTGTATGTGAAACTATACAGCTTCCTACCCACATAGATACAATATACGGAGCACGGCATGTATCTTTACATATATATTTATATTTGCTTGCAGATGTAAATAGCTTCAGGTTTCCTATTGCAAATTATCCTTATGGTTGAAGAAAAGCAATAACAAGGAGTAGATTGAGTAACAATTTTAATTATAATTTAAGATACATAAACGCATAGCCGAAATGGACGCACAAATGGAATTATGTATAGATATGTGGGGAGAGCATTAGCCTGTGTATTTAGTAGTGTAAGGAAGACATTATGCGTGCACATTTAGTTATTAAGCTTTTATTTATATATACATATATATTTAATACACATGAATATATATATTAGGTATGTATCTTATATGCGCACATATGCAGTTTATACAATTCTATTGAAATTCAATATTTACATACGCATAATAGTATTTGAACTTTACTTGGAATTACGGAGGCCTAAAATATGTAGAATATGTATTTCATATACAGAATTTTTGTATATCATAAAGCAAACATAACAAATATGTTGTACACAATATTATATCTTAAAGTCTTAAGGGGAAATAGACATCCTTAGTAAATAGTATAGATTCGTCTCCAAGCAATGAACTCTTGAAATTAATTGGACATAATGAGTAATTGCTTTTACCTTACGAAACTCGTGTGCTTAACTGATTGACAAACCATAGTTAATTTTACTCATTCGACTGTTATATACGATGGTAAACCGAAAATCAACAGTAAATTTTTAATGAGACGCAGAGGAAATAGAATCCTTTCAACTGATTTCTCATGATTACAAATGAGACAATTAATATTTAATAAAATTTCAATTTAAAGTGATTATAGGACTATCCTATAGCGTTTTTTATGAATGCGTTTATAAGATGAGCTTTTAATAACAGTCAAACGTTTCATTAGGAATTTTTAGCACAAAGTATTTATTTTTAATATAGCTGCTATATTAAAGTATTGTCCTTTACGTTCCGATATACTTCAAATAGATGTTATTGTCCATAAGTTATTTGAATTCATCAATCTTTAAACATTATATATATATCACCTCAAATATATAGGACTAAGTGAATCAAATATATTTCCATCTTCTTTCATATTTTTCGTTTCAAATTTAAAGTGAAATGGTTGGTTGATTGGTTGCAGTGACAGTCTGCAAATATCTTTTCGCTGACTAAAATTAATGATTTTTACCGTTTTACTATCACATTCCTCTCTAGAAATCTTAAAATATAAAAAGGCAAGCTAAATCCATTCTTTGAATTTAGATAATTTAATAGATATTTTGTGATGAGCAGTCTGATAAACTGTCAAAAAAGTACTTCTCCAAAAACCATTTTTTTCTGGAGGCTAGAATCAGACATTGTCAGAAAAAATACTTATTAGTTTCTACTTCGTGTAAGATTTCACAATTTCTGCAAGATCTATTAGAAGGAGTCTGCAGTTTCTTGTGATCTTGAGTAGTTTCCTGTGATCAGTTAAGTATCTTCCATTTCAACCGGAAGTTACACATTAACTCACCTTCTTTTTATTTTTAACAAACTGAAGAAAGAAGAGGTAAGAACTTCTTTTAACCATTTTCAAATAAACATGAACACGTAACTGTAGCGATACATTCAGAAAATTACCAACGTAGGCCATACCGGCCGGCTCTCCTATGGCCAGGAAGCCAGCCGTACTATATTCACGCAGTCCGTTTTAATGAGTTCTCAAGATCTGGTGTTGTTATTATTAGGTTCATGTTAACCAAGAAGTTACACATAACTAAAGTGGAATAGAAATATTCATTATCATAATACTATAATTAAATCGAAAGAGATAAATAGACTTCAAAAAAAGTTTTATTACAAAATAGTGTTACATAAAAACTTATTTTTGTTTTAAATTTTTTTTTTGCTAAAGGTTAATTATAATCATTTTAATTATGACAAAAAAAAATGTAATTAATTTATGCGAAACAAAATTACTAACATTTAAGATTGCGTCCATATATGAGATGTACGAGTATATATAGATGTATGTAAATTTGTGCAGATTCGCTCGTATGGTAAAAGTCTCCAGTGACTATAGTTGCATTTTCCAAGAAATTTATCGAAATGTCAAAACAGATTTTGCACCAAACTCATTGCAAAATCCAAAATCAACAAACTACATAAGCATATCTGCACAAACGTACTCACCAATAAGTGGACCGACGTATATACAAACTTAGCATAAAATGGTCCTAACGTTGTTTCCTAATTTAAATGCAAATGAGATTCATTTGACGACGACACCAACATACTTTGTCCATGTCTTTCAGGAACGAGTGTTTCTCTGTAAAATAACAAACGGACTCACACACTTGGAAGCACTATTATACGTTTGTATGTCGGGCAAATGCCTAAGCGTAGTCATATACGCATAATAGTACACACCACCGTATGTACAGATCCATAAGAACATAAATAAACTATTGCAGTTTAAATGAATTTAGAAAAACCAGTGGTGTGTCTCAAAACAATTTCAAAAATTATCTTTAGTTATTTAGTTACACGGGTGCTCGTAAAGAGTGAAATTCGATTGTCTCACATATGTAGTATAGTACTATAGGTATATGTCTTATGGTAGTAATGGTAGTAATGTGTGAAACACAATTCCACTTGAAATGCTTGAGATGAAGCGATGGTCACTTTTCTTGAAGCTGGATATTAATTAGAGATAGTTATTATAATTAGAGAAGTTTGAAGCAATAACATTCTTGGAACAATAAAACGTTCATATCAAGTCCAATTCTGTAGTAAGTATCAACCAAGAAATAAATCTTGAATCTGAATACATCTTAAAACACAACTCGACTGCAAACGAAGACGAAGCCAATAGTAATGACACTCGACGTTCGAAGAGCCAAGCGACCCACAATTTGAAGACAGTCGGTATTACAAGCTGCCCACCGATCAGGTTGGCTGGCTGTAATGATAAACCAAGTAAGTTAGGAAGATATTTTAAACAAGATATTTTGCATTGGTTTTCTTAAAATTGCTTTATTAAAATAATTAGTATCTCCTCAATGTGCAATATGACTTGATGTCAAGAACAGAGATGTTTGTTGTTATTTTTTCACGATGGGAAATTATCAAGCAATAAAACAATTTTGCATTTTGAAAATTCGAATTCCTTCGTAATTTAATTTTTTTTATGTATAAATAAACAAAATATTTATTTTAATTCATTTATTATTGCAACGCCACTGCTTAATTAATTTTCGTCTTTCATGTATTCAAATCCGCACTTCGTTTTCTTCATTTTCTTCGTTTTGTCTACACAGAGCCTATGCTGCACACTTCGCCGCGTTTAGCTTTCCTTTAGCAGGTTACGCAGAACTTACAAAACCAAAGCACAATTATAAATCTGTCCATTGTAGTACTGATACTACAGTTACTCCACTTCCACACCCTAGAACTGCCGCTGCTGTTGTTAGACCAGCGTCTGTTCTTTGCTTACTTAAGTTTTTGGCATTAACAAATTTCCATACTTGCTATTCTGCTCATTTCCCTACTTACTCAGTGCTGTTGTTCTTATTACTGGGCCCTAACTCTCCCCAACACTCGCCAAACGCCAGCACTCGCCAACCGTTTGCCATCCCTGGCGTTGCTCACAACTGTTGTTGTGTTTGTTTCTTCCTTGCCGAAAATTAGCATCAAATGCAAACGCACCAAATACTAGTAGCTCGAGAGGTTCACGATGAGAAGTGGTGAAGTGGAAGAAGCAGCAAAGATGTTGTTGCATTCTCATTTGGAATTACGAAAATTCAAAATTTACAAACGAAAATTTCTGTTGAAGGACATGAAAGGGGTTAAGAATGATTGTGGGCGACAGACAGGACAGTGCAATTGTGTTGCACTGATTATGTATCAGTTTGTGTATGCGTGCATGTCTGTGTATGCACGTCTATAAATGCAGAGAACAAGTTAATTCAGTTAAAGCATATAAGACAATGTAGGTTTATGTGGCGTGTGCGCCCGGAGAGGTGGTGGGTCTGAGTTCGGTGTTTGAGTTGAAGGAACTTTAAGTAAATGAACACGAATGACAAGCAGACATTTGCATTATTAGAAAATGCATTTTCTGTTGCATACATTTAGCAAGTTTAATTAAAGAATTTACAGAGAATTTGCGTTAAAATAATAAAAATATTTCTTATGTACATGGGCAGACTAAATTAAATGTACAATTATCGATTATGTCCCAACTACCATAAAATATAATTGCAGTTGTTTGTGTCGAGATACGTTTACATACCTACGTACTTTAATATTCTCCATCACTAGTCGGGGAATATGCTTAGGAAATAGTAAATTTGGACAAATGTGTGAGGTGAGACGAGTTGTTTATTTATGAATACTGAAGCCTTTTCAATTTTATTGATATGTCAATGATATATCACACAAGAGAAATAAAATCATATAAATTTCAGTTTAAAAGGTTTACTTTTAAGAGCACTCCATCTAATAAACTTTGAATATGGTATAACACCCGAGTTGATTTAAAAATGAATGATGTGGTATGACTGAAGAAATTCTAATGTGATGAACTTTATTATATTCGATCATAATTCATTGGTTTTTTGTGTAGACTAGGCTTACAGCACATGTAACTAAATTTTCGTGAAACAAAAGATTTTTGCGTCCAGATCTTGTAGCTGAATAACCCCTTATTTTCCTCCGGGATTATGCAGATTATTTTTATTTAAATTAGGTAAAAAAGTCGTTTAGATTTCACATTTTTCGTAATTGTTGGTAGAAGAATTGATATATTGGAACCAGTAAATGCAAATACTTAGTCAATACTAACATTAGAGAGTTTACTGAAGAACGGGTTCTAGTTTCGGCTCCGAACTTTACGCGTAGTTTTGGAAAAGCCTAGACATAGCACAGTAGGTATTTCGATGTAAATTCGATATTACAACTCAAGCCATGTCATGTGCCAGTATATGATGCGGATATTATCATATATATTTTTGATTTACTTCTGTGAACCAAGTCAGAGATTCTACATTTTCAGGAGTAGGAACCATGTTGCTTTTGTTCTGGCAACTGAGGAAATGCTCATATATCAACTTTCATCTGTGGCTTACATGAGCAGGAATTGAAAAGGCAGGTTCCATGGGAAAGGCATCAAGTCTGGCTAGCTTATCTACGGCTCGTTTTCTAACAATTGGGATGTCTAGAAATCCAAACTAGAGTTACTTTAGACCTACTGCCTGACTATAAGTGAGAAAACTTACAGGATGTCGAAAAATATCCACTTTAAACATTGAAGTAGAGTCACAAAGGTGGTAGGATGTACAAATCCCTAGTTTAATGAAATAGATTCCGGCTCCTGCGTCTTTATCCAGCGTTGATCTGTCAGTGCCTCCGAATCCCTTCTTGGGGAAGTTCTTGTAGCAAAGTTGTTGCTAAAGCATAAGTGACAAGATATGTAATGTGATCCGTTTTTTCCAGTACTTCAATACATTGTTATAATGTTTCAATGTCCTATAACCATTAATATTGCGTGACAAATACTATAATGGAACTTGATGTAATATTGCATCGATTATTATTGGGAACTCATTTGAAATTGCTTAACTTTACGAAAATTTTTATTTTTCATTAATAAATTTGCTTGTCTAAACTTTAAGCAATTTATTTGCTCTTCACAAATTTTGGTTATGAAAAATACTTCACATTAAATTTCTTACCACATATTCTCATCCTAGGAGCTTCGATCCAATGCTTGCACTCATTTTAGTGGACTAACCCACTACCCAGCACCCACCACCCAGTCCATGCTTTGCCATTCACACCAGCAACTGCTCCTTCCTTTCTTTAGGTAGATTCGCCTTTTTAATTTATTACGTCTGTTAATGATTTCTTCTTTTTGTGGCAAATATTTTCTCACCCAACCCCCAGGCTTCTGGAGCGTTTGACCCAACCTACTTACACCCGCCACCTACTTACAATGAACGTTACCACAAAAAATGTTATTTTCGCGAATTCGTAATTTTGCATTTTTATACAAATTCCGCGATTTTGTTCTTATTTGAAAATGTGCAAAACAAAATTAAAATAAAAGTGGAAATGGAAATGAAACGCAGAAGCAAAAGTGAAAAAAATCATTTCGGACACAAATGGACGCAAACTCGCGGCAGCATTGTTTTCCTTAATTAATGTTTAATCAGCAGGACTCAACGACTCTGTGCAGCACACCACACACCACACACCTCACAGCGCCAATGCCTGCCACTCGGGCATGAACCCACAGCCTCATACTTGCAGTCGCAAACATTCGTACGTAGAAAAAAATCGCATTTGCTCAAGCTAGTAGATGCACACACACACACACACACAGCCACAGCGAACAGCTTGGACGATGTACTCAAGTGACCAAAGCAGCGAACCACACACATGCGATGTTGGTCAAAATTATAAAAACGTAGGGGGCGAAAAGGCAAAGCAGTGTGAGCCAAAGCAGAAACAGCTGAAAAAATGGAACAAAACTAAAACAGTTGAAATGTGAAATGTAAATTCGTTGTTGCTGTTTCTGTTTCTGCGGACGTGAGGCTTCGTGTGTGTGTCGTTTTTCTTCGTTTTTGCCGTTATTTTTTAAATGATTTCTTTTCGTTTTTTGCCAATTTTATTGAATCGTTTGCAAACGCTGTCAAGTGGGGCATTGTTATTTTTGACCGCTACAAATATTTTGTTGGTATTATAAGTTCATGTTGAATAAATAGCGCAGATGAACTATGTAGAATAAGAGAAGGAGTTGTGATTCATTACGATGTTGTATGAATACCATTTGTAATATATTTGAAACTGTGAAAGCGAATAAAGAAGATTGATAATTGTTGTATATATAAAGCTTTTGTAAGTTATTGGTAGACAGTAATACCAAAAAGAAGATATCGTGCCATTAGCGGTTAAGCTATCAGTTTAACAGTGTGAGTAAACGACTCACACTGTAGTAAATTTAGCAGTACGAAAAGTTTGATCTAAAATCAATTATCCTCTTATATCAATATATTATAAACTATGCTAAATTGTTTACTTATTAAGTAGAGCACTTAAAGCTTTTCTACAACTAATTCCATCTTAATTATGCTTTAAACGATTGGCTTATGAATTCCGGAAAAACTTATCTCAAGAAGAACTTATTGATTTATACTTGCTTATATATGCTTTTTGCTTTAAAATGGTTCTATAAATGGACTATACATATATAAATATAGTATAAAAAATATTTTGAATGTAGGAGAAAGATCATCCCCTAAAAGTATGATAGCAAAGTTAAATATGAGAAAAGGGATTATAATGATTTAAAATAAAATAAAGTCAAACTAAATTAATTTTTTTGATTTTCAGTAAGTCAGAATATATCTTTTTTTTTCCTAAAATATGATATTAATTCATGTATATCTCTAAATTGTTTTACTTATGTCCTTTAAAACTGAATATCGCATAAGTTATTCAGTTTATCTTTCTTTAGTTTAATCAGACTATGTATAACCTAACATTCATAGTCGTAGATAACTGATTAGGACTACATCCTTTTTACTTACGTGCAATTGTTGTTGCTATCGGAAATACGCTTCGTGAGTGAAGGACATACTATGTACATGTGGGCAGAGTCCACATAAAGCAAATAAATTCGTTCAAATTAAAAAACTTAACAAAACACAAAACAACGATGCTTTTTAATACTTATTTTACTATTTGCCTATAAAAGTACTGAAAAGTGTATTTTGTGTAATACGAAACGCAATGGCGGGTAATACAGGAGTGACCACTTGGGAGCAGAGTTAAGTGTTGTAAAGCATTGGCTAGAATAAGTGTAGCAGGGCTGCTAGCTTGAAACAAATTTAAGCAGAAATGCCGATGTGGTGCATATTTTCAACACGCAGCATAAATATTATCAACATCACAGTCATCAACGCCAACGTAAACGCCATCATCGTCATCATCGTGTGTCACCGGCAGATATCACCAACAGAATACGACGGAAGTACTTACACGCTGCCAAATAAATGCAAAAAAAAATCCAAAAATTATATAAGATAAATGAAATCGAAAACAAAAACATTTCTGGCAAAAATTTGAATAAAGTACTTTTTTGCACGTCAAAATTGCAACCCTTCAGTGATTCACTCAATTCCATATCAAATTCAAGACAATTTTTTCATTTTATGCGTTTCACATTGAGAATATTTTTAATTCATTGCCTATTTTTATATTTACAACATATAATTCTCAATACAATGTTCGGTTGGAACTGTGTTCAAGTGCACATGCTTATTAAGATTTGAAGATTGACAAGGGTGGAGCGAAATCGGGACTGGTATAAGATCAATTTTTTAATTTCCCAATTGATAATTAGCTTATAGTTGTCCGACTTGACATCTGTAATAAATATCATTATCTGAAATATTTGAAACAATCTTTTCAGCTCTAGAATTGGGTGCATATATATTTAAAAACATTACCGAAAACCGGTTACTTATTTTAACAGAGTAACAATTTAAAGTTAAAGTTTAAAGTTCGCCATGAAATCCAAGTGCTTTCAAGGTCTTGGCTTATTTGGTCACATTATATATTACATATCAGAATCTACCAATATGAAATTTCGAAATGTTCCTTCCATTTATTGTGGCGATGTTCATGATTTGAGAAAATTGCCAACAGTTCAATCCAGAGCAAGGTCTGTGGTGACACTATTCATTGCAAAGATTGTAACAAACGGAAATGGTATTCCTAGAAATTATTCTATTACACATTGTGCATAGCTATGTGGTAGATACCGTTGAGGATGCCAGCAGAGGGGGTGGGTGCCATTGATTGGAAAAGGACTGCTAGATAAAGACTAAGATAGAGAATGTCTGTTTAGGGGAGCTGTTGGAGAACAAGCTCTTCTAAAACCAGGCTTTCAATCAGTATAACTATGCAAACCTGAGCAGCGACGTAGGTAACACTGTTACCTACAAATGTTGCACCTGATAAACGTTTGAATTCTGCGGATTGGGACGTTGCTCATAGAAAATGCTAGGATGAAGTGGCTAGTTCGTCGCCACCAAAGGCTAGACTTAATTCCGGTCATTAGAAATAACATAAGGAGCAAGATAACCGGGATTTGTCGAGGTTAATGAGCGGCTCTCGGACGTAGACCCAACCGTTCTTGTAAGCCAGCTCAGTTGTCATCTCCAGTGCGGTATATCAAATGCAGTTCTTGCTCGCTTGATTCGATCAATCTATCAAACACACTACTTTCACTTCAAACAGATTCTTTGCTGAAGCATTTATTGTGGTCACTGGTGAGGTTATTTTGCTATGATGTTTTAAAAATATTTATCTATTGAAATTCTGACTTAACCTGCTAATATTTCATTAAACAATTTTCTATCCTTCAATATATTTTATATATCTTTACGCAAATTTAAAGGGCAGAATCTGAAGAAAATTATATTTTAATATAAATATAATTAAGTAATATAAATAATTATCAAGTTATTAGCTTAAGTAATAATGTAATTAAAAAAAAATACTACTTTCATATACCAAGTCATTATGCATGGTCTCAATGTTGATTATAAATTACACTAATAATTTTCTTAACTGCACTGAAATTCAAATGCACTTATGTAATTCATTCTGAATCAACGACAGAAACTTAATTGCATACTTTCAGGCGTATAAATTTTGCGTTTCTTTACGCGCATAAACTTTACACCTAAATTAACTTCTCTAACCCATTTCCAGTCAAAGGGCACAATGATGATGATGCTGTTGACGACAACTATGTCAACTAAAAAATCAACCCACACAAAAATACGAGTAACAAGAACAAGAATTAACGGAAGTGCAACTTTACTTACTCGTGGAGCAAAGAGCAACGAAAGGACATGGCCGCGAACTGCAAAATTGGTATCCTCATAGAATTTTAGTGGTGCATATGGAAGTAGCACAAGTGGCTGCAATATGCTCATCATTATGCCATGGTGTGTTCTTAATTGCACAAAATTCATTTTAGAAAATTAACAACAATTAAAGGGCAGGGAAGTGGTGTGTTGACGAAGGCGGAGGAAGTTCAAGTGAAATAATGAAAGCACAAATAGCAGCAAACTACCAAACTACCAAAGCATATATGCACACTTAGCGCAGCTCTGCTGCCAAGTGCATGCTTTGTGGCCAGTGTGGTGTGCAGGTAGAACGACAGGTAAACTAAAGAAGCGGCTGCAACATCAGGACATTCTAAGATTCCTTATTAGTTGTTCATGTAGTTGGTAAGGTAAATAATTCCACAGTTGATATTACCGCAGCAGCAGTAGCAAGCGCTGATTTACGCAGTTTTCCATAGAATAGAGTCACTTGCCTTCACTAGGTCAGAGCGAGGCAACTTGCAATTAGCGCATATGCCGTAGGTATTGTCCTCGTCCTGGTGCGACTCGGTAAGGTTAGTTCTCAGTTGCTCTGAAAATACTCTGCTCTACTAGTTGCGGAAATTCTAGGTCTTCAGTGTTGCAAATTATACGAAATTCAATAATAAGCTGCTTTCGTTGCAATTAACAAGTGGCGTAATTTACTTAAGTGCTACTGATGAAGTTGCTTCCGTTGGCTCTTGGAAAATATTTATACACTTCGTTGTTGTTGTTGTTTCTTGTGCAATCTCCGAGGGACAGCAAATTTTATTACAAGATGAATTTATTTAAATTAGTTGCTTTCGCAACTAATGAACTTTTTCTCCATTAAGACTTTATTATGCATTTATGTCGTTACTTCAATTACGAAACATAAATTTTCAAGGTTTTCACGCGCCTTGCAGTATGCTGCTAAAAATAATTATCTTTATAAAATGCATAATCATGTATGGTCGAATTTTAGATTTAATGAAACGTGCTCTGAATAAAGGAATTATTTTAGGGCAAATTAATTAAATTAACAATTTCTAGAATATTTATTGAATCAGGAAATCAGTGGTTTTTTCTTTATTCAATTTATAAATATAAAAACTGAAGTGGAAAGTAGATTTTACAAATACAAAATGAAATTGAAGACAAAATACTAATACAAAATATTATAATGGATGTATATAAGTCATTAAATGAAATTCTTTACTCTATAAAAACTCAATTCTTGGAAAACTCTTAGAAGACACATTCATACGTCCTGTTAGAAAAATGTTTTTCTTTTCTTATTTAGCTAAATTCAATATTTAATTTTAATTAAACTTAAGATGATAATGTTTTTTTCACAATTAAATCTAAATATCTTTTTATAAATAAAAAAAGGAATATGAAAAATATTTCATAAAAGTATAAATTGTGTTTTTTACAACAAAAGCAACAAAAGCAACAACAAACTTCAACAAAAATTCAACCAAAAAATTTGCATTTATCCTTTTTACGTTTATTAAGTAACAATTGATATACATACACATACATACATACATACATTTGCTAAAAATATACTTTCACAGGACATCATTCAAACCTTCTCGGTGAAAAGTCGAAATTAACCCTTAAGCAGGACAGGCGACATAATTAAAATGCATTAATTATACAAAATTTCTTAGTTAAAAGCGTGAAATGATTTCGTATCCAATATTTAGAAATGCAAATCAATTGATGTACCATAAAGTCCATTTTAACCCTTCAACACACTCAACAATGACAAAACAAGCGAGCCAAGTTGCTGTTGAGACGAAAGGACAGCTTTGCATAGCATATTTTTAGGCGTTGATAAGTTACTAATTAGCATAAAATTTCGCCAACAAAATGAAATTAAAATAAAATGAAATGAAAAAGTTCAATCTCTCTTATAAATTACATAAAATACAACAAGAAGAAGCATATTGAGTTAACGAATTTGCTTGGAAGATATTTGAAATAATTTTGTGGTTAAGACGTTCCGGCCGTTCGAAGGCTCTTCATTGCTTTCGGTGGTTGGGGGTGTCAAGTAGAAATGTCTTCTCTTAACTTGTAGTGTTGAGGTAAAAACATGCTTAAGAATGTACGAAGCAAACGATGTTTGAAAGGACCAAAAGGATAAAGACAATTAATGATGAGCTTATTTGTATTGGACAATATTTGACTTTTGTGCTGAATTTTGTTTGCTTGGATGTGTGAGTGAATAGATAAATGTGTGTACGGTTGTGTTAGTAAAAGGGTTTAACAGACTAAATAAATTCATGAAATTTGAATTGCTAATGTTTTAAGTAAAATTACAATAAATGCATTTGATGTTCACAATAAAAATTATTTTAATTATCACAATTTCATTATGAAATTTCGTCTTAATAAGAAAAACTAATAGAAAAAATAATTAAAAGGAAATGTTAAACAGATTGAAATTAAATTTTTTCTGTAGCTTATCCTGATAGCTATGAGGAAAATCCGTGGAGATATAAGTTAATTAAACTAAAAATAATGTTGGTAACTTCTTTCAATCACCAGAATTAATTGTTTCAATTGAGGGTCTTTGTTCTAACACGTAATGGACTAACTTACGTGTTATAAAATATAAGGAAACTTATAGTTTTCTATAGAACATTATTATAATATAAAATTTATACGAATTCTCTAAAATATCTTTAATCGTGCAATAGACCGATTAAACTTGATTATTATCTGTAATCTAAATAATAATCTATAACTTCTGAGTAGAGTTTATATCTAACGGCAAACAAAACACTTTAATCTGTTAAACTGTTCTGAGTAATAAGTTCACCTTACAGCATTCGTTCCATCGACAGATGTATAACTACATTCATCCTTATAATTACTCCTTAAATTCTGTTCTTTTTAATGGATCAAAACGAGGTCATACCAGAGAGATACTCTTTTGTTTTAGATTAGTTTAGTTTAAATAAGTTTACATCGTTTTTCTAAACAATTCATGGAGTTTAAATTAATCTTGTAGGCTGTTCACTTTACAGATGAAAGAATAATGATTTATTAAGTAATCGCTTTTAAGCATTACGCTTCGTCATACTTCCATATGTTTTAAACTCAAGCTATTAAGGAAACGGAACTTAAAGAAATGCTTTGAATCTACAATGAAGACACAATAGATCTCTAGATCACAGTGGGTTACCTCAAATTATATCAAACAATAATTATAATCTACTACGTATAATCGATTTGATTTGCTGGTTCTGTTGCAATAGTAAATATAATGAGATATTGATAATAATTAGAGCTATTTGGATATAGTTAAATTTGTTTTCTTTGATGTATGTTATTAGGAACAGCTACTATATGTAGCAAAATTTTTTGAAGCATATTTTTGGGTAAGCCAAGCAGTAATTTTTTTGTAGTTCTTTACTTACACAAAACTGAATTACCTCAAAAAAAAAAAAATGAAATAAAAAAATTAAAAAGAAAAACCAAATATTTACGCGACCGCAATGGATTTTCGTGGTTTACTTCTGTAATTAATAAATAAAAATATAAAAATGACATAATATATATAACCCATGCACCGGAAATGCGAAGCAATTATGTTACCCACACACAAGTACACACGTGCATAGATGCAATGCACTTACACACCCGCACTGAAGCTACACGAATAGGTGACACAACAAAAGCTTTTGGATTCTTTTGACTTGGCCCATTGTGACAGTGTCGAATTTTTCGGTGATATCCTTGTTGTATATATCAACTGTTAACGTTGCACGCTGAAAGGAAATGTAAATTGTTTTATGCGGTTACGCCAAAAAGTATGCATTTTTTTCTACTTGCAACATGTGAATGCTTATTTCATAGTAGCAAAAACGAAATAAAATAAAAAATACAATAAATTTGTATAAAGAAAATGAATGTTTTATGAATATATATTGAAATATTTTATTAAATGAAACATTATTTATAGATCGTTTATAAAATACTTTGGCTTGTTGGGCAAGAAGTTGCTTTAGGCTTCAATTGTTCGGTATTTTTTTGGTGTTATTTCACATCAGATTAATGTGTTTTAATCAATAATAAATGCATTTTCTGTTTTTTTTTGCAAAAGAACGTCGCTTACCAATAACGCTTGATGTTCAACATTGTTTCTGACAGTAGTGTAACGCTTGGGTGTGGCAGCACGGCAGCACGGCAGCACAGTACGAAGGTATTTATCAAAATGGAAATTAATTCAAGAATACTAAATGATTGTGTTGAATGGAAGCAATTTAATCGTGCTATGTTTAACTTAAACTTGTTTACCAGTAATTAAATATATTTAATTGAACTCAATTAACTTCAAAATCATTATACGATTATACAATGCCAATCTAAGTAGCAATCATAAGTTTTCTGTAACAATTTTCTGCGAATTGGTATGTTAATTGAACCTTCAACATCTGCTTAAAATAGTATTTACGAAAAATAATATCCTTATTTTCTTTATTCCTTATTTACAAATAAATAAATCAATTTGCATTTAGCATTTAGCATTATTTGTGCAATGCAACGTTTCCAACTTGTCTGCTTCAGCCACTGATTTGCATTCGAACGTAGCATAACCACAGCCACCAGCAGTCAAAATGAATCGATTTGGATTATTTCATTACTTTTTACTTGCATCCTGCGGCTACTGGCATCATTGCTGACTACGGGTACAGATATTGGTTCTGCCACTGCCACTGCCAGTGCCACTGCCAGTGCCACTGCCACTGCTAATGATGACCAGCATTGCGAGCAAAGGGAAAAATCTACTTAAGCAGGAATTCAGTGCCAAAAAACTCATTTGAATTTAGTTTTCATTTAATTTAATTTAATTCATCTTCGACTTCGACTTTTTATTTTCATTCTTAATTCCATTTCTGCTATTTTAGCTGATTTTCATTATTTTTTCCTTATAAGTTTGGCATCGATAACGAATATTCGACGAATTATATGTTGTGACAGGAGCTGGAGCAATTGGCATAGCTGGCAATCAACGAGCAGTCCCTGCAATGGCAGCAGCAACTTAAGCATAAGTAGCAGCTGGGCTACCCAACTCGGGAGACAACATTTGGATGGCCCTGTATTGGTTCGGTTGTTACTGTTGTTGTTCCCGGTGTTATTTTAGTTACTTCTGTCCGTAATTATGGTATCCGAGGACAGTTGTGACTTAATGTGCCTGTGCCTGTCAAGTGTGCACATGCAAATGATCACGTGATGGAAAGGAAATAAAATTTTGATAAGCTACCGAAAAGTCTAAATATATCGTAAATAAATATTTTATGTATTCACAAGAAACAAGTACGAGTATATGAATAAATAAAATATTTAATTTAATTTAATCGCAAAAACCTATTTTTTTTATTCAACTCATTTTGTAATAAAAATAAGAAGTCGTATATGATAGTACTACGATGGTATTATTTGGGGCCAAGCAAAATTCAGCATTTATTATACGAAAAAAATTAAAATAAGTGCTGAAATCGTAAAACCAATTTAGAGAAGTGGGCAGACTGATAAATAACAAATTAGATTAAAGGCATTAAAAACACAGCAAAGGAGATATCGGATATCCTATTAATTCAGCCATATCTGATGAAGAAATTCTTCGTTCTTTCAAGTACTTAACTATTTGTTTTTTGACGAAGTATGTATTGCAACAATTTATATAGCAGACCCTCTTCTTAATTGCTTCGAGGAAGTTAAATATTTAGAAGTCACCCTACATAAACGTGGACTTGTAAGATTCTTTTCAATTGCGGTAAAATGTTTAGACTTCATGCAACATTTATTTGCTGGAATAAAGCACAACAAAGTGTTCTAATAGTTACATATAATAAGCTGCAAAGACTTGCATGTATGGCTACTATAGCTACTATATCTACCTTTTTCACATCAGCATTGAAATTGATAAAGAGACTTGTACCAGGTTTTTATTAAACAGAAATCATCCCTGAATAAAGCCAGGCTGAACGCATTATTAGTATTCAGGGATTCAATATTCGGCTAAAAATCCAGTATGAATGTAGTCAA
Organism: Teleopsis dalmanni; assembly: GCF_002237135.1. Classification (NCBI taxonomy): domain Eukaryota; kingdom Metazoa; phylum Arthropoda; class Insecta; order Diptera; family Diopsidae; genus Teleopsis; species Teleopsis dalmanni. The sequence goes on along the minus strand of NC_051847.1, from coordinate 3,598,413 downwards.
TATTATATATCTCCTAAGTATAGAACTTTTTTGGAACGATAGCGATCTGAGTTGGTGCAGGAATCTTTCTTTAAAAAACCAAAACCTGTAGCGCATAGTCTGATGAGCAGAGGTTTACATCATTGTCCTTAACCTTAAGATATAAAAAGATAAAAACCAAATTTAATCTCTTGAATTTCAATAATTTAATAGAACTTTCATCCTAACCGATGAACAACCTGATAAACTGTCAAAAACGCACTATCCCAAAAAACCTATTTCATTCACAGAGGTCTGTACTCGTGCTAACTTTCTCATTGAGTTTAAAGTCGCCAATATCTGATTGGTGCTAAAGTGTTTGTAAATTAAAGAAATGTTTGCATGAAAGTTCTCTAGCGACTTGCAAACAAATACGAAATAGTAGTGATGATTTCTTAATATCAGAGTCAAGATAGAAGCACCCTTCATATACATATCTAATAAGATCGGACACAGATTTATTCGAGTATTGCCAAATACCCATCATCAGTGGTCTTGGAAATAATTCTTGTATTTAATTATTCGTAAATAATTATTTTTTGAGACTGCAAGTACAAGGAATCGAACTCGGGTCCTGCCAAATGTGAAGCTCAGAATCAGCGCGCCTTAACCAACTGATCCAAAGCCGTACTTGACTTTTTTGTTCGCATATTTTTCTGGAGTTTTGTTACTATTACTATGAAAGTTTTTTATTAACAATTTTTTACTTGCTGTGTTTATATTAAAAATCTATTAAAACTGTATAAATTATGCAAAAATCAGTTGATGGCATTATGTTTATACCTAAGAAGCATTTTTTTGTGCTATATTTAACTCACGCACTACATTGCAGACACTAATTTATTTCTTTAAGGAGTTCATTGATTAGTTGTTCTATAATACTAATAGTTTTATACACAGCTAGTATCTCGATAAGCCTTAAAAGTTGCTTAAATTTTCTATTTTGTTTAATTTGTACAATATATACAATGTGTATCTCTTGATCTTTCAAGTATAGAATAAACTGTCACATATCTCAGATCTCATATACTCGTTGTTTTTATTTATATTACAAGTGCTTGACTGTTAAGTATGTTAACAAGCATGTTGAATTGTTTCGTAGGCTTTATTTGCACATTTTCTAATAAAGGCAACAAAGCATATAGCATACTTTTAGGCGCTTGAAAATGCTCTGCTCTTCATTTGTTTCATTTGCTAACTCATTTTTTATGCGCTATTATTAACTACATGTTTCTTTATTATTATATCCTTTCTTTGCACTTTTTCTACATTTTAATTATTATACGAAAATGCCCGCAAGTAATTTGTCTTCATTAGAGGCTACTTGAGTGTCGTTTTACTTTTAAAAAAGCAAACGGATACGGTAAGTATCCTGACTTTACGAGTACGCAAGCTGCATAAGTTGTTCTTACCTTATATGTGTGTAGCTGTTAAGTTGGAAGAGTGCACTTCGAGAAAAGTATTTCCTACTAATTAAGCGTGTAAGTAGGCGGAACAGCTAACTACGAAGGAAGTTTGTGACTCGAACAATAGTTTCTGGGCTACTTTACTAGCCTAAGTGTATGCTATGCAAAATTTTATATTGCAAAACTTGAATTTTTTTATTCCTTTCTGCTACATATCTTGAACATTTCGCACTGAGACTCTTTTATCAAAATTTTTTTATAATTTCATTAAAGATACAAATATAAGATTAGCATATAAGAATTATATATTATATGTTTATAATTACCGTATTGTGTTGTGTATTTGCAGTAAAAATATCTAGTATTTTTGCAGTTTTAAGTCGATTTCTTTACTTTTTTCTAGTTTTGCATTGAGACATCATATATTCCCTGCCCTATCACAAGTATTTAGTACAATTGACGTTTTAAGTACAATTAAATTTCAGTAAAGTTTCTGCATTAATGTCGTTCAACTAATTTGCATATAACATTTTCTAATAAGCAACAATATATGCACAATGCTCCAAAAACCCACCGGTGTACTCGTACATTTATGAAGGACGAAAAAAGTTGATCAGTTTTCACAACTAAAACAATCAAACATCAACCCAAGTCAATTGAAATGTTGTAAAAGCCAAGACGGTGTCTGTGCGGCATACATGTTTCGTACGGTGGGGCAGACGTGGAATAGCACACTTTCTTTACTTTTTTGGGGCAAAATTTAATGTAAATTTTTTGGCAAACATCCGGACAAACTGGGATTTCCTGCATTTTGGCAAAGGATATGTGTCCTCACATTTATGTGCATTTGCTTGGTATACTGAAATGTTTATGTAGTTGGCTTTGTTCACATGTATGCGTAAGTAATGTGTACATTGGGCGTTAGTGTTTGTGTAAACGCATATTATGCATTTGCATAGAAAAGAACTGGTGACATAATCCTAACAGGAAAATACATAAAGTCCGAATATACAACAACAAAAACATGATCCGACAGATACTCAAGCAGTAAAAATAGAAGACATGCTGGACATGCCAATGCGTACGAGCGCCTGTTTTCGAATGTGTGTGGAGTTCAGTTCTTGCTTAGCATACAATCAGGACATCAGTCAAGGGAAATATTTTATGTCTTATGCACATAGTCTCACTTCCATTCACTCATTTACTTACTCACTCACTTCGTTTAACATATTAACCCAACTGCGTAAGAATTTTATAAAATATAGTGGGTATCTATGAGCTACATGAAGGCCGAAGTATGAAAAAGATACAAGTTATTTCAGTGAAAATAAAGTTCAAAAATCTATTTATTACTCGTAATATAAAGTTATCTTAATAGGAATAATTCTCTTTCAGAAATCATTTTAAAATCTTCAAAGATGCTATGAATGCGCAATTACTTTTTCACATTGATCATTATTTCATTAAGTATTGATTTCTTATTCCACAAATAATAATAGTGTTAACATTAGTGTTAACAAACCTCTCATTGTGTCATCTAATCTGTGATATAACACAGGCTCTATTGAGTATTCAAAGTATCTTTACTACTTACTACTATGTAGTAAATAATCTCGTTGGGACTACTTCATTCATGTATTGAACAAGTACTTACAACCTAAAATATCCTAGTATCATATCTAGATGTGTAATTTTTCGATGGTGTATAAAAGTCTACTACCACGGAATTTTTGAAAGAGGAAGTATCTTACTTCAATAAACAGATACAGAAGATGAAAGACAAATAAATGCTACTGAGTTTTACAGGTCGCTAATTATATCCATTTACTATAGTTTAGTTCTTCGTCAAAAGCTTATGTTGATTACTTCATTACTTACGTACCCATTCTGTACCTCTTATGGGTGGGGTCTACGCTAGTTTCTGCCGTAGTTGTCATTATCGTAGGAGTTATGATTTTGTTGGTTGATAATTGGTAATTGGACAATTTTTAATTGGTAAATATATTACCAATTGAATTTATTCATTTATTATTTTTTATATTTACTATTATGGTAATCCGAATTATAATGATGGCACTGGATGATGAGGGACATCGACTGAACGAGAAACAACGATTTTGAGATCTTATAGATACTTCACATTAAAGATTTAGCTAATAGAAGCAATTGCAACATTGGAGCTTGATTTTCATTTATCAAAAAGGAAATGAGTGCCTGTCAATATGAGTTTTCCTATGTATCTCATATATAGAAAGTTCGTTAAAATTTCGCCATAATAGAAGGTAGCTCATCTTAAAGTAACAATATTGCTGACCTAAAATTCTCTTACTAGTCAGACGAGAAGCTCACAATAACAGGGACAATAATTCTATGGAATTATTAAAGTTTTGAGCTTATATAAAAATCAAACATCAATAGTTGAGGTGCTGAATGGCCGATGCAACTCAACTGGGCAGACATATGAAGTTTTGTTTTATTGATTATTATTAGAAGCAATCACTTTTCACTTTGTTTAGATTCACTTGGAGTTCTAAACTTTTTAACTATTCAGAAATGAAATAAAATTCTATTGACTATATACAAAAAAAATTTAAATTTTATATTTTTACCGAACAATTAAGAAAATGAGAAGCGTAGCAATGATATGCACGAAATCAATATTTTTACTTTGAGCTTTTTGAGAACAAAAAAAAAAAAATAGTAATTATAATATATGCAATTCAAATATTTGTTTATTCTTACAGAGTATCCAAAAATATAATATAAATAATATAAAAAATAATGGATTATTTAAAATTTATATTGAACTTCTTTAAGATAAGCATCATCGCGTTCAATCCGGCATTCAACGGAAGTCTTCATAGATTTTTTGTAGGCTGATATCGGTATGGCTTTCAATTCTTCAGCGATTTGTTTTATGACCATAATCGGCAAGAAATGACTTCCTCAAAATGTCCATTTTAGGTTCGGGAACAATAAGACTAAGACTTGATCGATCTCATTTGTCACGTTTTTGGATAAAACAATTTGTAAAACATAATATTTTTAACATGCATTTTGTATGTTATAGGTTCCTAATAGTTTTAACTCTTTCCAGCTATTAGAAAATTATATTTATGCAAATAAAAAATCTATGGAAAATTTTGGGGAATGTTATGTATGCCAAATATATCCCCATAAAGTTCTCTTGTTCTACGTGGAGCAATCAATTAAATGTTTATTTATACAGGATCTGAAGTTTAAATATCGTATCTTTCACATGGAAGCTAACTTTTTGCTCAAACTGGTAATTCTAATTCTGAACGTTCAAATGAATAATGATTTTTTAGCTAATATATGTAAACTGCAACCTCTTCACTTCAAGAGTTTTGTTACTAATGCACCGCAAAGTGTTTTAGTAATATTTTGCTAAAGTTTAGCTCAGTGAAATATTATATGCAGTGTTAATTATTTTTCATACTTTACACATTTTATCAACAAGTATGAGTAAGAACTGTTCATGAATCACACATTTAAATTAAAGATATAAAATTATAAATAATTTAAGCTTTTTAACGCATTTTATCAACTATGATGACTTCATCCCCAGCAGAAATCGCCACATCCAACCATATTACCGATATCAATTTGCTTGGTTGGTTGCCAAAGCTACAGGAAATCACTGCTTAAAACCAAAAATTATGGAGCTCAGAAGCACACACACTCCGTCAGCCACATTACATATGCTGACGGTTAACTTCATGACCAGATACGCCAGCCAGATAGGCTACCGGTCGGTCGGATTTGGTTCGGTTCAATTGATTGTCGGCCAGCATGGTTCGGCAGCGCTGTTAATGATTTACCAAATTATGCAGCCACAAATAAATGCGAAAATGAAAATGTTTATTAATTGAGAATCCAATGAAAAGGCCCAGCCACAAAGTATGTAGGCGGATGGATGGACGCCAGCCCCAGCGACCAGAAGATGAGCTGCATTTTCGATAATGCGGTCGTATTGGTCGCAGAAATGTAGCAAAATGTGGCAATGCCATGAAGCACTGCGTCCGCGTTAAAATGGCAACTTAAAAACGTTTTAAATGTGCCTTTGTACTAGGACCGATAATTGGCTCCTGTAATGCATAAATGCATACATGCACAAATGTGCATCTGCGTTTGTACTGCGTATTGTGGGGAAATAAATGTGATAAATAACTCATCGTTGTGCAGATGAAAGTAGTTGCCTCTGAGTTATGAAAATCATTATTTTATTGGTCCTTCTAGCAGGTCAATGCGAACTTTTATTTAAATTTTAATTAAATAAAATATTTATTTGCATTGTTGCGATGTTAATAATTGAGCAGTATCATCTGTCAACTGTTATTGCGAAAACATGTGATTATTGAAGTAATTAAGTTAATTGATTTAAGGCAATTTGAATGGAAAGTTTTCCATGATGTTTTGATGGTTGAGTCTAAGCACAATAAACGCCGTAAATGAGGTACTGGGGCGAAGTGTGAAGCCACAAATATTTGGTTCAAATTGCAGCAAAATCGAGTTTCTGAGTTTAAACAAAATTTCAAACATTGGAACAATGCAGTTGCAGTTCTTTGTGTGCTGCCCATTTACCGATTTGGCGGCAGGCATTTGAAATCGGTCTGGCAGCTCGCTGGCGTGAAAGCGGAAGGAAGGTAATAGTAGCGAGCAAACGACGTGGTCAACCATAAATCTCATTTCAGCGATTTCGTCGAATAATTAGTGAAGTATGCGCGCGAAAATATCTGGAAATAATGAGAGGTACGAGAAATGGGTCCGTGATTGTCTTCACGAAGAGCAATTGCTACGCGCAGTCAAAAAGTGTAATAAATAATTTCTTCAGAATACTGCGAACAGACCATAATTATGAATATTTCTGATTCCAAAATAACGGCGAGAAATGCTTAATTTTTTACGAAATAAATTTTTAGGATACGGCGAGTTGAAACTCCTTTCTGCAGTTTTGTATGCAAAAAAGTTAATTTAAGTTTTTAATATTATAAGTTTTAAACAACCTTGTTATATGTTTTAATAATTGGGTTATGATACGTTCTACAGTTATCATTTGATGCCATCCTATACATTCATATAGCCTTGTTTTTGATATATCGTGCTTTTGAGTTGAGCAATTTAATATAAAAACCATCAGCGAAAAATTATGGTACGTCATTAAAGGTAAGCTGCTGATATATTTTGATTGAAATTGCTTTGTTTATATACATAATGTGTTATATATTAATATTTTCTGATCCTTTTGAAAAAGTTTGTGATTGTTAGAATTTCAGTCAAGCATGTCTAACTCTTCATCATCAACTACACCGCAATTGCTTACTAAGTCCATACATCAAAGATTGATAAGTATGTATCTGATCTTCAGGCTGACATCACTGATTGTTATGGCGTCCGAATGCTTGATGTCCGAATGATGCACATTTTAACCAAGACCCGATATATATAGTATTTCTTTTTAACGTCATTCATCTCTTAGCTCATTTTTACAAATATTCTTCAGATCGTTGTCGTAAGCAAGTACATTTGTAAAATATTGTACCATTACGATGACTACCTACCGTGTGGATAATAACTTTTATAAAGAGATCACATGATCATGGATCACCTTGTCAGAAGCCTCGCACGGTATCGAAAGTTTCGAAAAGACTCAAACCTCAAACATTGCGGAGTAACGTGATTTCTTGTAGGACTATCGAAAGCTACTTTAACAAAATGATGGTGGTTGCCGATGTTATGTTTGTTGACTTTTTCTAGATTTTGTCACAGTGTGAATATCTGGTCAATTGTAAGGCGACTAGTTAGCACTGATAAGACACAAATAGTAAGTTGATATATAGCTTTAGTATTTCACACAGTACAGTTAAAAGGATTTTGAATGCAGCAGGTATTAGGTAGTTATAGATGCTATAGTTGGGATATCGGGTTGACTTTTTTCAAAACAGGACATAGGGTACTGTGATTTCAATTGCAGAACATACTTTCGTCCAACCAAATTCTGCAATAAGATGATTCTAATCAATGATAATTGATTAAGCAGTGCTGTAAATAAAACTATATATGATTATAAGATGGAAAAACTCATTCACACAATTGTTGAATCTTGGAAATCAGTATGTCCTATACTTTAATATATTACGTTTTTCTATTCGTATTTTGTCTGTTTTAATTTGTTAATATTAATTTATATAAATATTCTTTAAAATTTTTCCAATATTGTGATTGGAATAGATTTTATTTTTAATCATTTAATTTTTTTTTAAATTCTCTTAGTTTTGTTGTTGCTGAGCAATCTTCATATGCTGTTTTAAAGATGCAGTCGTGTTGTCAATTTCTATGTAATTTTACGTTTTAACCGGTTTGTCTCCAGAAATATTACTTTGTGGGTTATTAGATATATTTAATCTAACCTAAGAAGTAGCACTACCTAAGGAAGTATTACTTACGCACATGAAATTCTCACAATTTGTAAAGATAGTATGATTTATTGTTTTCCTCTAGTCGTACTTAAAAATCTTTAGATGCGTCTATTTGTTTAAATTATAATGATATCAACATGTCAATGTAGCAACGTAGCAACACATGAAATAATTAAGGCTTAGACATGTGAATATTCATTGCACTTCTATAATGATATCAACATGTCAACATTGCAACAGATGAAACAATAAAGGCTTGAACTGTAACAAAAGCGAGTCATAAATGACACTTCTTACTAACACTGGATTGGTGGCAGCAATCAGATCAATCAACAGATTTAAATGCACAGATTACAGGCGCCAAAATCATTTATGTGATTTTATAGTTAACACACATAACTCCAAACAAATAAGAGAGAGGATGAGACATATTTTTGTGGGATAGAGCAGGTACAATCATCGAAAGCAGTACTCGCGGCTACAGCAATTGTAAAAGTTATTTAAGAAAAAAATCCTCAATATTATTTAGTACTGAAAATATAAAATAATAATCATATTGTACAATAGCACTTAATTATGATTATAGTTGCAATTGTTTATTAATTGGGATGACAGCATTAAATACTCAGAAATCACATTTGATAAGCGGTTCACTTCGCACAAGCACATATAAGTCAAAAGACGTAGTTGCGCAAAAACACTACAATGCCTATAACCACTTTTTGAATACAGCAACCTTAGCGGGAAGAACAGCCATATAATTAGACCAGCACTACTTTATGGGTATGTCGCGTATAGCAAAGCTGCCGACTCTACTATCCAGAAGCTATAAGTTACTCAAAGTCAGTCTCTCCGAAGACTCTTCAAAATGCCATGGTACATCCACACGAATGACATGCTAAGAGACCTTAGAATAGATCCGGTTAAAAAATACATAAGGGACAGAGCGCTGAAGCTATTTGCGAAAACCGACAGGCTGCCCTACTTAGCACTATCTAATCTCAGAATAGTCTCTAATCGCTCGGGGCGGTAAGCAGATCTTAGATCACACATTCAATAATCACAAAGCTTATGAGGAATACACAAATTAGTCAGTTGGGACTGGTTGGTTGGGACTCTGCAGAAACTTCCCAGCTATCAAAGAGTAAAAGTGCCCAGATGAACTAACTCGGAAAAGGCTCAACATAATAGAAAAAAGGATTAAAAAAAGGCTTATCCTAAATATACCCTTCAACCTTTTAGTGTAAGTCCATTTGCATACTTGTATTGAAGACAGACTTTATATTATAGGGAAACCCAAGTTTCAGTTTTTCATTATAAAAAAGGATGAAGACTTCACATGAATGCAATGCTCTACGGTTTGAACAAATATTTGTGCAACTGTAAATGCACGCACTGCGGTGTATTTGGCTGCGTTTTGTGCGTAAGTGAGCGCGGATGTGCGCGGATGTGTGCGGATGTGTAGCTTGCAACTATGGCAAACGTACGCAACGCAACGCAACGTGAAATTCATTGCGATGCAACACGCGATTTACGCGTCATTTGCGTGTTCTGTTTACGTTCAAAACTGCGTTTGTCAATATGTAAAAGGGCGCACGCCCTCGGTTAAACAATGCACGTACACATTTAAATACGCACGGACGCATTTCATACCCCACATAACCAACACAAGCACGAGCACAAGCGTTCACGGTAAAGAGTATTTAAGCATTTTAAATCGTACAGCGAAAATCTGTTACCTTGCCTGGGTTGACTTATGAGTTTACGTTGCAGTGGCGTTTATTGCTCGAAGGCATCAGTAATTTTGGGTCCTTTCGGACGATTTTAAGCATTCTGCCAGCAACTCAAGGGTTAACTCATGGCTTGCAAAGAGTGAAAGTTGCAGTGTGCATTTTTGTTAAAATATTGAATAATTTGTGAAAATAATTATTATTAAAAATCTTAATATGCAGAGCAAATGAAATCAGTGTTATTGAGATTTTTCTTTGATTTATACTTAATTTTATTCTGAAAAAATTTTGATGATTTTTTGATTCTTCCCCTCCATACTCTTTTTTCATATACTCCCTTCTAAACTTAGTATATAACTGACTGCAATAATTTCTTCTCATCGTATTCTCTATAGAGCCCAAGTTCTATCCACTACATAAAGTAGTATATAACTGATTGCAATGATTTCTTCTAATCGTATTCTCTATAGAGCCGAAGTTCTATCCACTACATAAAGTAGTATATAACTGATTGCAATGATTTCTTCTAATCGTGTTCTCTTTAGAGCCGACGTTCCATCCATTACATAAGTTCAGTTTGTATTGCTATTCTGTAGGTATTTAATGTGGCCCTAGCTCAATGACTGCCTAATAAATTTTTTTAGAATGATAGTTTTAAACTTCTTCGCTTCAAATTTGGATTCGTTATATGTTAACCCTGGTTTTGCTAAGGTCTATTAGAAAAATTTGTGTGTTAACTTAGGTTAAATATAAATCATCTCAATTAGAATGAATACTTAAAAAATTGTGAATTCTTTTAACAGATTTTCTTTTTAACAGTGTATATGAAACTTTGCCATGATGTATAATAATTCAGTTTCCTCCCAAAAAAAAATTTTATTTTAATATTTTCTGTTTTTTATTTTTTGCTAAAAAAGAAGGAAAAGAAACTTTTGCACCATATCCAGAAATTTTTCCTACTTTCCCTTTCAACGTGTACATAATAATAGTATAATAGTAGAGTAGAGTTAAGCGATGGCCATGAACACATGACCATCAATACTGCCAGCATGAGTGGTGATGAAGGTGTATCATCAGCACAGCTCAACTACGACGCATTTAAAGAGCTTTAAACAAAACACAGAAAAACGCATTTCAAACGCATTTCAATTGCCCAGTAAATTATTGCCTTGCAGCCGTTCAGCCTTTCAGCTTTTCAGCCTTGAAAATATGTATTTGTATTTTTATCTGAGCTACAGAGATTCGGTTTATAGCAATAGCAATAGCATTATTATCGGTAGTGAGAGTGGATTCCGGTCCATTTAAATCCCTGCGTTTTGACATGAATTACATGCCGATTGACCAATTTTTAACACACTGTGGCCAGCTGAAACATGTGTAAGTAACATGAATCATCATTGGCAATTGGCTACAACCAACTACCAACAGGCAGCAGACACCATCAATGCCAGCAACATCAGCAACATGTGGACGAATGGACGAGTGGTTGCCAACACTTTGCGTATCAATGCCAGCTGCAGTTGCTGCAGTTGCTGCTGTTGCAGTTGCAGTGGCAGTGGCAGCTATAAAAACTACACTAACAATAAAAGCAAATAAAGCATGTGGAAGCAAAGCCAAATTACAAAAACAAAAAAAAAAATGAATGCGAACTTTTGTTATAAATACGCAAACAAGGCAATGCATAAACAAACGAAAAAGTGAATACATAGAAAATATAATAAAATAACAGCACATAAACACTGGGAATAAAAACAATGTGTATATACATTCACTATTGTGCTTTGGTTTATAAAGCACATTGGCAACACCGACATAATCCAAGCCAAACAATGGGAAGCACCAACAACAAATCGGAAAAATAATACAAACGCATAATTTTAGTTAACACATCAGCGTTGCAGTTGTTGTTGTTGTTGTTGTTGCTAAAGTGAATGCTATTGCAGTTCAATATTAAATGTTTTGTTTAGGAATGAAGTGGAGTGAACTGAATGGTGGAGAGGTGCAAAGTCCTTTTGATTTAAACGCAACAGATGGCACACATTTTATATGGAACTTGGGTAAAATCATTTAAAAAATAAAAATCATTAAATAAAATATGAATTCTTGTAATTAATTACTTCATCTTTTTCACTTTCTCTCTTATTTTACCATTCGTCTTTGAAACAATAATAATTTTAAATGCAAATATTACATATTGAATTTCACAACTTTATAATTATAATACATACTGAAATTAGAAGTCACGCGATGACAACTCGGATAAAACGAACCGATTACTCATTTCAATGGTTTTAATAGCGTTATCTTACTTAAGGACCTTATCTTGATTTTCTGAGGATCTTGTCCAACTCTGGAATCTCCTTATTAAAAACATTTTAAGCCTTGCCAAAGGATCAAGGTGGTTTATAACCCTCACAACTTCTTATACAGTTACACAATGGGTCAGTAGGCTTCTAATTATATTCTTACGATCGCCGGTATAACCTGACCTACCCACCCTAACTGCTTAGCTAAGTGGCTAGATTAGCATATTTTTTTTTTTTATTCTAAACTGATAAAGCTTCAATGGTAACCCTAAATTATGTTAAAACTGACTAGACCAGCACGCAATGTCCTTGACCTAAATTTAGTGCAAATGTCGACAAGAAACAAAGTGTTTGGGTTAACCATAAAACTCAAATGGATTATTTACGAAAGGCAAAAAAAGCGAAAAGGAACCGTACGTCTGCAAACGATACTCAAAATATTTTTCACTTCTAATGCAAATACAAGCTTCAACATAGAACTTCTCTTGGAACCATTTGTATGGCCACATACATGTTTGGTTGTTAGTCTAGAAAGTGAAATTTAAATACCACATACATACACTCACACTATTGGTAACATATATATGAATTTACACTGCTGCATTTAAAGCAATCACACATACACATAAAAGTTAAAAGTAAAAAATTTCCTTTTGTGACTCAAGTCGCAATATGTTTGTACGAGTATTACTTCCGAAACCCCACCCACGCAATCCCTGAAGAATCCAAGCACTTCTAACAACGATCAAAATACAAGCAAAAAATAAAGGAAAAACAATTGCAATAGAAAAAAATGGAAAGCAAGAAAAAATCCGCACACAAGTGTATCCAAAATAATACTTTTGCAAAAGTCCTTGAAAAAGGATTTCTCACAAACATGCTTGCTACGTGTTGGCGGTGAAAGTTGAATGGACGACAACACTTCTTGCCCGAGTTGAGCTGAGTTGAGTTGGGTCGGTATTTCCCTCTGTGAAATATTTCCATTTGCATGCATCTTCGTTTCAGTATTTGCTTTCCTTTTTTCCATTAAGGTTTTTTCTTTTTTCAGGGATATTTTCTATTTGGAAAAGAATCAAATACGTATACATCCATCCCAATATACACACACAGACACACGTAGTTATATTATATATTGAGTATATGGATATCCTGATATAGCATATTGGTACATAAGCCAAGGACATATGTCGACTTTGGCGTCTAGCGTGTCCTTGTGGAAGTTTTGTATGCCAATGATACTGTTCTTTTGTTGTTGTTGTTGTTGTCATCGTCTCACTTAACCGCTAACTTCTAATTCCTTTCTACACAAAAGTATTTATGTGTTAACAAAAATTGTGTCACACTTAGGAAATGGCTGAGAAAAGGCGATATCCTTGCAGAGTACAAAAGGACTGACATTTAGTGTAGAAATTGTGTTAACTGATATATGAGTTAATCGTTTATTATTTCAACTCAAAATAGTATAATTGGGATTTTTGTGGGTCTAACAAATTTGAATCAAGTTCAAAGATTTAAAAAAAATTAATTTTTCTTTTAATTTTCTCTTACTTTTTAAATTAATTAAAATTTATGGTTTTCTTACCTAGTTAGTATCACTAACCGTTTAGAGTTTCTTATTTGTATCAATAATACTTCATTTGTTGCCCTATTAACTGTTTACGTAAATTTTTAACTACAACTCATCCATTGGTCCTCAATTGTCATGACCTGTCTTGTCCATTTTAGTCTTTGGTCTTTTATATACCTTATTACAATGTTGACACTTCTTAATTCATACTGCAAATTCTTCTATATTATTCTATTTCATATTCTATTTCTAATAATGGTCTTAATGTCTTCATCTTCAGTTCTCTAGGACGCAACCTTTTCATATTACATTGGGTAAACTAAAATAGCATTTTTCATCAACGTCCATTCAAACATCCAATACTAGGTCAGCGACATTGTGCTCATTATAGGGTACGATATGTAGCTCATTACATCTTTAAAGCAGTGCTAAACAATTAATTACAAAACTGAGAATCTATTACTACGTTATTAACATCAAATCGAACAAATTGTTCCAGCGATAATTTAAATGAATATGTAATAACACATATTAATGGTCATTATCAGGACTATATCGGGTTTTATGTGTGCTTAAACAATGTATTGTGAGAACAAAATGTTGTTTTATTGATCTCGTCTTTTTTTAATAGTATCAACATAAAGATCACATATTATTACTGATTATTATTATTAAAAGCTTTTACATGAAATCACCCAGCAGCCGGTGCTATGGTCAGAAGAGTCCTATTGTACCAATCTTACTATTGACTACACAAAACCCTATAAAGCTTTGTGAACAAAGTCCAGAACTAAATCTTAATCTGTTCTGGTGACAGAAATAAAGCTGTACAATCACAAAGAATATGCATAGTAGTTTCCCCGTCTTTAAGGCATAATCTGTATTCCGAATTAGCAGGTAATCGTGGTTTATGATAATTACTGTTAGTGTTACCTTGTTTTTAACATAAAATATTGCTTAAAGTGTCGGATTTCCAATTTTGTATCTAAACAGTCACGACAGTGTTCCTAAAATTTATTGGGGAGTCAGAAAAATCAGATCAGAAAAAAGTAATGTGAAATAAAGATTAAAAAAATGCGAACAATAATTCAATTTTCTTTTGAAAATTAATATTACTAATTTATAAAATTTTAAAAAAAATTTAATTATGTCATACATTTAAAGTAAAATTATTCATCCTTTCAGTTTGTACAATTCTGTCCTTATTCAGTCCTTATGTATTTCTAAGTATATGGCAGGTTTCTTGGGCAATCTGCAACGCTAACAGTAAATGAACTTAAAGTTATTAATTATGACAAATAATATTTTTGGAATGAATCCTTCATCTAAAAATTGAATGAGTAGTTCAATTTTAGGTGATAATAGCAAAAATTTATTTGTTAATTAACTACAAATGTAATTTTGATACAAAATTGATTATAGAAAACTATTTTTCTAACCAATCTTTCTAATAAAGCTTACCTTTAGTTGCTATATTGTCCATTTTTCAATTTAATATTTATGGACAACTTTATCAATAATTTTGTACTCAGAAATTATGATAACTAAACACATACCATATATTTTATATCTCTTCCTAAAAGGATTATTATTCAACATAAAACCCTCCACATCCCTCAATCCACATTCGACAAAATGTTATTAAACTAAATTCAAATCCTTTACTCTGCTCTCTCGCTTATTTACCTATTCTGCCTATTCTGACAATTTTGCTAATTAAATTCTTTATTGTGAATGCATGGAAATGGACGACTACTCGTAGTGCCTAGCATTATTTCGTATTATAGATATATTCTAAATAATTTGCTCCTTCCCTATTTTGAGCAATGCCTCTCCACGCGGCGCCACACTGTGCCGTTAACCAATCGGAAGTTGCTTCCGACGCCAAATGACAAACCCAATCGCGAAATTGTTCAATAATAAGCGCGTATAAAAATAATGAGAAAAAATATATTAAAAATATTAGCGCGTATAATGAGCAGCACGGCCCACTCCGCTCATGCTGCCACTGCAAGGGGTTGGTTGCACGCCGATGAGCGCCGAAAGAGAGTAATTCATTTAGTTGAAGAAATCAATTTAATTAGTATAAGGAGAAGTAAGCGTTCCGATGAATGAGTTTAGGTGCCGTAGTGCGCAACTGTAGTGAGAAGAGGGCAAAGCGCAAAGAGCAAGTCTAAGTTCAAGAAAATACTAAACTAATAGTTTGTATTCAAGAAAACATTGGAGAAAGTCAGTGGAAATCCCTGCACATACGTTTATAGGGTATGTCGTTACAGTTAGAGAAAATTGAGGCTCGCAGCAACCAGGAAGATGAATGAAGGGGCACAGCGTATGTATGCATTTGCACGTAATCACAACGCAAACTTAATTCACAACCTCAGCCCCGAGATTAGGAAAGCATATCAAAAGCAAGTTTATTTAATGGAATTTTAGAAAATTTAAGTAAACTATAAACACTAAAACTTTTGGAGCAACATGGAGTCAATGATGGGCTAGGGTACTACATACTCTTTATAGAAGTCGACGGATGAATACAAACAGTTCAATCGCAAAAAAGCAGTAGACGTCCTTCTTCTTAAATTTTTGTGTAATAATTAATACGCATGTATAGCGTTAAGTATTTTTTCTGCACTGCGCGATGCCAACTTAAGTGGAAAATAGATATTTACCCTATTTTTTTTTGTTTTTTCTTTTTCAAAGAAAAACTGGGTAAAAGTACTGTGGAAATTATTTTGGAGGCTGACCTTTTTTTTGCCTGCCATTTCTAAGCCAATCGTGAGTAATGCGGTCGCTGATTATCCTGATATATTTATAATGCTAATGAAAAGAAATTGGGGTGGTTAATAAAAACCGCTGCTCATACGAATACATAGGGAATTCAAGTAAGTCGAGATTCAGCGTGTAATTGATGTTTTTAAATAGCTTTAGCGTTTCTTTTACTTTCTGTAGTATATATTCAAAATGGTTTCATATTGGGCACACTTTTATTATACATCTTATTATTGTCATTGTCATTATATTATTATAAATACACCGAGATTTATACCTCATATTATCATTGACACGACTCAAACATAGGAATGGATCTCCCTAACAAACGCACCCCTAATTATAGAAATCAAAATAACAGAAGTGAAAAACTTCTGCAGGTTTCAAAGTTTCGTCTAGATATTTCAAAAATCTAGAACCTAAATTATATAAAAATGTGCTAATAAATTTTAAAGAGAAAAGTAATTCTTAAGATCTCTAGTCCTCTACGAGTTGGCGCCAACTACCACATCCGAATGAATCGCGAGCTGTACAGGCTTAATCACGACATTGATATACTCGTAATTCAGCAAATTAACAACCTGCTTCTCTGGCTTTGCCATGTTGTTAGAATGAATGAAAATGCTCCAGCGAAAAAGCTGTCAGAAAATAAAACAAATAACTTGAAATCGATATTCTTATTTCAATATTGGAATTTTCAGTGGTCACATTTTAGTTAAATTACCATATTCAGTATATTTTTTGTTTCAGCAATATGTTGGTCCTGTCTTCGTTAATAAGAAATGCTGTGTAGTCTCGAACTCATTTTCTATGTCGATAACTTAACTCTAAAAGCGATTAATATCGTTAGTGAAATCATCGAACTCTGATGGCGAAACGAAGATTGTTGCTCTTGTGTGAAGATTTGTATTTCTTATGAAGTACTCTGAAGCCAAAGTAGAAACTGCTATTGAGAGGCATGTCGTGTTCTTATGCATATAATCTTACACTAAAAGGTTGCGATAAGGAGTTTCAAATTTTTACTATGGTGTTGTTCTTCCTTAAGTATACATCTCCAAACTGCTTTATATGCCATACAGTTCTCTGGTAATCCATAAAAATATCTCAAGTCTTTACTGTGAAGTTGAATCGCTTGTAACTAAATATTTATTTTATTTTGGATTAATTTGCACTAAGCATAATTTGACAATAGTCAAGAATTAATTAAAACAAATAATTTATATAATTAATCAAAATTTCATAAAATTATTTATTCTATTTATTAATTTTGTTCAGGGAGGTTTAGGTTTTAATAGTTTAAGGAAAAAATATCCCAACTTCTTAGATTCGTATTTCTTAGTACCTTAATAGACACTTAAATTTTACTTTGTAAGTATGTTTGAAGTTTTTTATAGCACCCTCCATATCGCCTCGTATTTAGTATGAATCGTAGTTTAATTATCACTCAAAATTTATGGTCAAATCCAATATTCATGTATCAGCCTGTACATGAATACTAAAGTCCAACTACGCGTAGAATAAAAACTTGGATCCAATCCTTGAGGAGATAAAAAGTAACACGAACGTTAACATTCACAATTCAAAAGTTCATAAATTATAAAAATAATTATAATGAGATCAGTTTTTAATCACCAAGCAGAAAGACTACAGAAACCTTAAAGATATGAGATGCAACACACACACAGACAACACAACAAACACCACACTTGGTGCTCCAACTGCCACTCCAACTGCCTCAACACAAAATCGCATTAACTGCTGCTTAATATGTGAATTGGCAAACTAAACGATATCGGGACCACAGTCAAGAAGGTGTAATTATTATCATATCCTGCATCGCATTAACAACAACAACAACAACAACAAAAACAAAAACAAAAGAAAAACAATGAAATAAGCAGCAAAACAACAACGAAGGCAGTTTCACTTAACCGAACGAGAGACGTTTTGCATCTTTCCAGCAGATTTGGGCGCACAAACTAACAACGATTTTTTTGCCATGAACATTTGTCTTAACCTTTCAGCTGTGGCTAATGCCTGTGTTGGGGCTCTCATTTGGTCTGCTTCTTCATTTGTTTGTCTTCATCCTCGCATTTACATTCAAGCTGCAATAAAACTTGCCGTAATGCGAGCGTTGTACGCGAGCCTGCGCAACTCATTTTCGGCGCTAGAAGACGCATGCTAGGCTGCACTGATTTTTCGTACCTCAATGGGGCATCACATACCCCAACGTTTCGTGTGTGTGACGTCGTAAGGTGCTCGCAGTTTGTGTGTAGCGTACGGTCTCGTAGCGACCTGGAAACATTTAACACACAGCTTGCATGCCCGGGCCAACAACTGCTCCACATTAACTCCTAACATATTTAAGCATCTCACATCGTAAAACTGCAATTTAAAACACGTAATTTGCAATTCACTCATGAGATGTGGCCCAGACACCCGCACGTCTCTTCCGCATCCATGGGTTCGGCAATGGCAGTTCCACGGCTAATAGCAACTATGCAACTAATACGTCGTCGTACTCTAGCTGTTGGTAGTTCGTTTAGAGGGGTCTGGGGTCTGCGGGCGGCGGGCGGCCGCTGGTGTGACTCTGGAGAAATCGTTAATGAAATGTGAGGAAAATGTTTTTATTATCTTTTTAATATTTTATTCTCTTTTCTTTTAAATTAATTTTTGTGTTTAGTTTTTGTATTTTCTTGCTTAACGATTTCCAGTGTTGAACAGTTTACATAAGTTGCGCCAGCATGCGGACCGTATCGCAGTGTTTGTGCTCGAGATGCATCGCTGCGTTATGGAGTGCAGCTCATAAGTTTGTGGCTCGTAGCTAAATTTTCTTGTTGCATTTGTATCTCGACGAAGCAACGATTAAAATTCCATTTTTTAATTACATGCGCAATTGGTATTTGCGTGCAGCAAAGATGAAATGTTGGCAAATTGCAAGATAAACGAAATGCGAATATTAAATTTACAAATATCAAGTTGGGTAGGTTAAGGGAAGTGAAGAAGTGAGATACTTTGTTTGTTGAACTTAACGAACGCTTAATGTTAAATGATAGAAATAATAATTATCAGGGAACATCCATATAAGAAGGATTCTAATTGCTAACACATTAAGAATAAGATACTTGAGGTGTATCTATTTATTTATCCATAAAGAAGATCTCTGGAGGAAGTGGATTGAGGAACAAGTTACCGTTACATTTACATTTAACTTGGTAAATACCAGTACGATCCTTCTCACGTTCTCTTTAAGTTGACACACATCTTTCACTTACCCTCCTCTGGATGGCTACAATCATCCGTGCGTAGTGAACTAGTAAACTCAGCGAAACTTTCCTAATAGATTTAAGAGATTATGCGTCGGGCCTGAAACCCATCATATAAAATCTCACTCAAATAAAAATAAAGAGAAAGCCTCAGGTAAGTAAACAAAGTATTTTGGTAGTAAAGGACATCCGCATCTTTGGTGAAAGGACCAGATGACCAACGATGTGAAGGCACTCGGTAATATTAACTGGGAATGGCATTTGGCCAAGTGGGGTGGTTTGCAGAGGCCAGTAGAAGATCTCTTAAGTTAATAGGAACATATTACGACTATTGATAAAACAAATAATATATATTGGTTTAGTAGTTTATGTACTGGATCCAGATTCTGGCAGTCACAATATACAGCCTAGACGTTTCCAAGTACTAATGCAATCTAACAAATTGCGATTCATACAGATAGATTCCAGGCCGATTAAAAAACATATACAGCTTTCGTTATTGTCTGGTCAATAGACTGAGTCCTTTGTGACTGGGTTTGCAAATAATTCTTGCTTTATTCCTAGTAACCAACTGAAATATAGAGTTTTCGCAACTTCGGACTAACTTCGATTTAGTGGTTTGAAATGGGAAGGATTTTAATGTTACGTGACTATTTAAGTGTGCAATAATGCTGCTGATTTTGTATCAGTTGTTAAAGTATTCTATAAAATCACTTTCAATGATTTTAGGAATGCAAGATACGAAAATGATTATTTGATACAACTGTGTAATATAATATAGAGTTATGTGTTTAAATATAGTCTGTAGCTAATAAGTGCAGAAGGATTTTGTGGCTTGAAGTGTGATGCACTGTGATGTTGTTAGGGTTTATTTCAATTTATATATTAAACAACTTTTACATAAAAATAAAAAAAAAGATGTTGATAGATATATTAATTTTATGTATATAAAAGATAATTCCAACTTTTTTAAATATTTTCTAAGAATTTATCTTGCATTGCACTTAGTTTATATGCCGTCATCATTCCAAATTCAAAGAGAATAAGTTAATATGAGATATCTTATGTGTGTAATAAACTGATGTTATTGTATATGTAATCACGCAAGTTGTAACTTCTAAGTTAACTAAACGAAACATATTTCCAATTCTGTGCTCTGCTTAATTTAATACTCATTAAAGATTCAAACTTCCTCAGCCTGTAATTTACTTACATTTATTACGATTTAACATTTGCGCTTGACACGCAAATTCGTGTAATCCTGCAGCTTCTTTTGGAACTAAAAGTTTGGAGCTTGCCATGCCATTTCGTTCTACCGTCAAGTTAAATTGTAACAATTTTTACAGTACCTACATTAACATCTTCACCGCCGTCACCGACATCATCATCGCCATCATCGCACAAGTCCAATTAAATTATTTGAATACCGTGACTTAGGTCGGTCCATATGCCAAACATAAGAAAGCTACTGCAGCACACCGAATGGGTGAGCGACTGGATGAACGGATAAGTGGACGCGTTATTGCTGTATGGGTATGTGGAGAAACTTACCGAAGTTAGCACAGTCTTGATGTCAAAGACACAAATTTCCAATATTAGCAAACTAAGGAAACCCAGGCTGCCACCTTCTGCTCATATTCCGTGCCAATATTGAATTTGCATGTACATTGTGAGCAAATGCAGGCGAAGTATCCTTCGAATACATACGAACGAATGCGGGTAGCTGCACGTTGCGGTGTAAGAGTAATTAAAATCCCTTGATTAATATGTAAATTTAATGAGATTACGAATTCAGCGAACAAGATTAGGAATTCACGGTCTATGCAATGAGCTTGAATATGAATCAAAATGTGTGTTTGCATGTGCAGATAAGTTTGCGTATTGGTCTGTGTGGGGTTGAAGTTGTTGTATCTTTGGAAGACATGTGAAGCGCGTATGAGTCCGAATGCAAATATCTTGTAGTTACATTTGAATAAGTGTTAGTCCCGTACATAATTTTCACTTCTTCAGCAGAGTTTTGCCTTACGAATGAATACGTACAGTTGTTATATGTTCTGTAGATCGACGCATAGACATTCAAATCGCCAAGCAAACTGATGTACACGCGTGCATGCTACCGTGAGAGGCGATGAGGTAACGCCTAAAATACGCACTTCTTGCAGGACTTCTGATACTTCTGTCGCTGCTGCCAAAGAATTCTGTTGAAGTCGTCACACAAATACAACAGCAACCAAAATTTGTAAGATGCATGTACCACCCAGCGACGAATAATTCAAGTAAAAATACAAACGGAAAACGTGAGCTGATCCAAGACGTCAGAATGTCATCAACTGCAACAGCAAAAATTGTTAATACACAGAATGACTTCAAATATAAAAATGTAATAAGAACATTTTATATTAATTATTTTATTTTTCATATAAAAAATATTTAAAAATAAAAGTCTTTTATTATCAAAACAGCTGTTCGAGTAAATGCGAAACTTCAATTACATAAATGATTTTAAATGGTACCGAAAGGCTTTCCTTATATACAGAATCGGGAATTCATACCAAAGTGAACTGGGACGTTCTACTGACGAAAACTATACGAACTTCGTGGTTATCATCCGTATTTCAAAGCAATTAAGAGCAATAATTTAGACGAAATGTGGTCTCAATATATCCTACCTATCAAACACTTTGAGAAAAGTGAAATTTATTGTCTAGTTTTTTATATATTTTTAAAACAACTGTTGCTAGTATTAGTATTATATTTAGTGGTCTTGAACACAAGTTCGTGACACTACCTGCATTGATGCGCTATTCATATTACCAAAGGATTCCTTTCACTTCAACTGTATCTAAAGAAGTTTTCATATCTTTCACCTTTCTGATTTTTTGGATCAATGCTCTTTGCAAATTTTTTTCCTATATTGTATAAGAGCAGGACATTCTCCAAGGCTTTGTTCTCCAAGACGTTTTTGTGTGGTCCATACACAGTCTGCATATGTTAGTTTTTGAAACTTCTAAATATATCTTATGCCTGTTTAGAATGTATTACTCTAATTATTCTTCTTGAATCGATCGGTTCAAATAGGAAATAGGAAATATTTGCTCTTCTCTTTTGAGTAGTTCGGGAACAATAGTTGTAAACAACGAGGACTTTTCCACTTAGACCACGAGTGGTTAGCTATATTCGTGAAGTCCAATTTCATTAGACTGAAGTGATTTTTGCTGATATGGGCCAAGAATTGTCTCTGGCAATTCATAGCTAACAGTCACGCTGTGCATCCTCTGTATCCTGTGTAATGTTAATTCATTCTTAGGTTAGGTTATGCCGGCGATCCCTAGTGGATTCACTTAGGCCTAAAGGCCCAAAATGAATTAACACAATTTTTAGTTATAAGGATTTGTAGGACATTTGTTGTCTCCGAACCCAGTCAGACCATAAATCTTTTATGGCTACTTCACCGACTGACATGATTATTATCCCTTTGTGTCTTAAGCTTTGTTATAGTGGAAGTCTATCGCGATTATTTATGGCGTAGATTTCGGTACTGCTAGGTAGACTTTATCTTTAAGAATAATTACATTCAACTGAATTTAGTATTGCTTTTGTTATTACTTATTTGGTGTTATTTTGACCTGAGAGACCTGCTAGGCAAAATATTGTAGAGATTGTATGAAAATAATTCTTAGACAGATCATTTGGCTTAAATTAAAGCAACTTATGATGTTAACTGATGATGTGTGGTTTTGCTAGTGACGCAGCTGACGCAAAGAGTGAGATACGTTAACTGTTACTGTACCAATTATTTTTTTATTTTTTAATTATTATTTCTTCCAATTTTTGCAGACCCAACATGACCAAATAAAAAAAACCAAATAGGTGAGCGTCGTATTGCATTGCAGGCCGTTCTTGACGTAATAAATCTTACCAAGTTGTCATTCAATATAATTACATATCCACATCCAACTCCAACTTCAGCTTCAGCTTCAGCTAAGCAAAACTAAATCAAGTCAAAAAGCAATAAAACGATGGAGAAACGGAAAAAAGTAGAAGCATTCGTTACAGTTACAATGAAGAAATGAACGAAGCTACGAAAAAGTGCAATCGTTTCAGATGAAGTTTCTGGAGGTGAAGAACAGAGTCGCTTCAAAGAAAAGGCCAACCTAAGTAAGATCGGGAAGTTTTAGACAGGTAAAAGAGGAATACTTATTTCTGATACAGATTACGGGAATCAGATCGATTCAAACTATTCCATATCTAATCAGAAATGACTATGTCTGATAATCATTTTTCCATAGATATTTTTTACATATTGACAAGTACTTGTGTCTACACAAGTAAGAGCCCAAAGAATGTGTACCTATAAAATCACGTTCGTGTTGTTATAGTACAGAAGAAATGGATAATTTGACAAGTAAGTACCTTCAGGATTCTTAGATTTAAATTTCTAAAGAAATTTGTTTGGAAGGGCTTTTATAAATCACCGATATTGTGTGATTGTCATGTGCTTTGCATTAGCTTGGTGAATTTGGATTGTACATATTCTCAATTTTCTGTTGAGAAACCTCACAATAATCACAAACTCACTACGACTAATGTTTTTGAGACAAACCCTATTGCTGGAGGAGCCTTAACTCCGCCACTGTACGCATATGTTAATATTTTTCATTAAATGTGTGTGGGCCTAGCAGCAGTTTTCATGCATTCTATAATTTTTCATTTAAATTTTTGTTGCTCGGATTCTTTAAGAAACGGTGTTTTATTAAATTTTACTGCCAAATTGGTAATAATAATTTTTTGTCATTCATTTTTTTGTGCTTCCAAACGTCTTGAAATATTATTCATTTGGGATTTGGGTAGAAATATTTAAAAAATATTTAAATTTTGCTAGTTTTATTCTGAATCTTTTCGAATCGTTTTTTAAAGCATTTACTTTTAACTATTAATACAATTTATGGTACAATCATTTTAAATCTTATTAGACAGTATCTAAATCTTTATTTCATGAATTGATAATATTCTATTTTGCTGATAGAAATGAAAACATATATAAACTTTCAATGGTAGTAAAAAAGTTTACGCCTCAAACTCTTAACTGCTAAGTGTTTTCAGAAGTAATAACCATATGAGATTACCCAATTTAAGGTAAAATATATAATTAATATTTCTATCATTTGTGTGCAAAGTGACACCAAATGTCCTCTACGGGACATCGATCATATCAGCTATATGTCCATGACAATTTCTGTCATAATTTCACGAATATATTTCATTTACAAACCGTCGACAGCTTTAGAATTGTGTTTTGTTTGACCTCACGATAAAAAATGGTGCCAAATCACATAATCTTAACCACCAATTCATATTACCAAAACTTGGAATAACATTTTCAAGGAATATCTCAAGTAACAAATTAAAACAAGTTGTGTTATGTCATTTATAGCCCCGTTCTTTCATATATCATACTTCCAGATCAAATGCCATATCATAAAAGGATAGGGTCCCTGTGTTGGTTATCCGTTAAAAAATTCGTTTTTCTTCGTTAGACTGCATCCAGACCTCGCATAGACTTATGGTATTTCTTTTTCTATTTTTTAAAATTAACGAATCGGTCTATGGTGGTCCCGTTTTCTTCACATATTCTGTCGTAGCAAGCAACCTTACGTTATTAGGGTGGTAACACTAGTTGAAATGACGTGTAAGGTAAATCTTTGACGACCTTAACTCTGTCTTGTATTGAAGTACCAAAATATTGTACAAATAGATACTCTTCTTTACAGTAACTCAATACAATATGGCTTGCAGAAAGTGAAGCTTTAGTGTACTGCAGGGCAAAACAATATAACGGACTCACTCCCTCTTATAATCAATCGAGAGTAAATAAAGTCCTAAAATAACAACTATCGACTTTTTTATCGGTCTTTACATACATACATATGGCACATAAGTACGTTAAAGTATTTTATATCCTTTTCATTGTATATTTATTCAAAAGTTCTTATTTTAATTCTAATGTCATACAGGGTGCAATGTATATTTGTATAAGTACAAATGTACTCGTACATTTGTGTACTCATAAAATTACTCATAATGTTATTATTTACATATCTCTTTTAATATATAACATTTATGTTACAGTATATATGTAAGCAATGAATATACTAATGTCTTTTTTTTATACTCGTTTAAGTACTTTAATAATTTATATATAATATTGCTTTATTTTGTGATTGCTACTCTAGTTGGTGTTGCTCATTTCATTAGGCGTTTTGCTCAATTGCTTTCATAGCTCTGCCAAGCGTTAATTGCATGCGTCTTATATCCTTTGGAAGTGCAGTAGAAACTGCACATGCACATTGCCACAGTACCACATAAAAATACTGCAAGGCCCACCTCTCTTTGTTGCCCTCATTTGCAAATGCTACTGCCTTTGGTAATGTTTCTGGACTGAACTGATCACTGCTGCACTCGACTAATTTTGTAATATCATAAAGTATTTTTTAATTGATCGTCCTCCTCTGCCAGTTTGAGGTTTGCCGTTTGCCATTTGCTCGTGCGCAGAACGTTTATGAAGTGGCTAGAAATTATATTTGAATCTGTATCTTTATTTCCCGATATTTTGTTTTTTTTTTTGTGTTTTTCTTGCAACAATATTAAATATTTCGCCTCTTAGTTGCTTAGCAACTGGAATGTAATTATAGTGTATGGCGGAGAACACAAATCGAAGTCTGTGACAGGCTGCGATTTATTACAGAATATTTTTAATAAGAAAAATATTGTAATAATTCTTTTTTAATTTATATATTATTAGATGCACTTTTCGCAGCCATTTGCATGCCGACATTTAGGAAATTAGTTAGCTGCCATGAAGCGGTACTCCTACGTTAACTTATCCACTATTGAGCTGCCTGCAAAAGCCATCACCAGCGCGGAGTTCGGAGTTGCATACAATTTCGATCGCAATAAAGAATGCTTTAAGTATCGCATATTATTATAAGTTGATATTATAATAAATTTTTAAATTATTTTTTTTCCATTCTGCAACCTTCATAATAATTTTCTTAATTATAACCTTTTGCGAGCCTATGCCTTAGTGCACTTGCGTACGATTTGGAGCTGCAGAGAATCTGATTTATGAAGCATAATTACAACAAAAATTTCAAAGCTCATAATGACGATTAAATTCCAAGAGATCTCATATTTAATCCTTGAATTTATTTAAGCAGAAAAGTGAAGAAAACGAAACCAAAATAAATAACATTAAAAGATTCGAGCTTATGTGCGCTCATGAGGGCTCAAGAGGGCTCATGAGTAAGTTGCGGGTAATAAGAAAAATGACGAAATAAATAAAGGAAAAAATAGCGATTTTAATCGACTTTAATCAAAGAAATTTCATATGGACACGCCCACACGCAATTATGTTCTTTACGTTGTTGCGTTGTTGCGTTATTGCGTTATTGCGACTACGACTGCGACTGTTCCACTTGTGGTTATTGTTGTTTTTGTTAGCAAATCTCCATTACTGCTACAGACAAAAATTAAAAATCAACAAAAAAAAAACAAAAAATATATAATACATAAAAAAAATAAATAAGCAAAATTAAGCAAGAAATGCTCATAAATATTTTTAAAAATTATTATTAATGCATTAAGGGCATCTGCATAATTATAAAATGCGGCTAAGAAGTTTACAGCAGGAACCAACATAAGCAGTCGCAGCCAACATAAGTGGCAAGGAATTGGCATGAATTGCAGACGGAGCGGAAGAACAGGTTGCGATCAAAATTAACAGAACGAAAAGCAACACATGTGAGTATGTGTCCATTCAGAAGGAGCTCCAGGAAACATGTGTGAGCAAAAGGATAGTCAAAGCTAATAATAAAAGACCGAATAAGACACAAAATGTTATAATAATAAAAATATTAAAACAGTCAGATCCGCACATTCAATTCAAAGGTAAAAGCGGACGGACGTCCATACGCATGCGAAGACCCACAGACAGATAGACAGACAGTCAGACATACAGATAAATATATTAAGTAAAACTTTAAGTTATTCCTGTATAGGCAAATAATAATAAAGTTTTGGGTTCGGTGCAGTCATAAATCAATTATTGATTTATGATCGAAACTGCAAACCTAAACTGCGACCACATCTGAAACCAATACCACGACTTAAGCCTGAGCCAAAACTCAAAGCAATGAAGCAGCAGTTTTAATTGGTTTAGGTTGAAATAGGCCCCCATAATTAGGTAATTTTTGCGAAGCAGCGAGTTATGAGCCCATAAATCACACTAGTCGTAGCAAAACGGCCATAGCCACTACATAACAGTTTCGAAAAATATTTAAAAACAATTAAAAATATTAATTTTAAATTAAAATTAAAAGATAAATTATAAATTATTTTTTTAATTATTTTTTAATTGATAAAAAAGATATACAAGATTATATTAAAAACAACAAGGCTCAAACCATCGACAGCATATATTATATTAAAAGTAATAGATTCCATATGACAGCACTGTTCATAAAGTTCTACAGACAAATAACCGAGAGAAAAAAATCATTACGAATTCTACATGACATACCTTTGTATGCCACATATTATATATATGTATACACATGATATTAATATTAAGCCATCCTATTTTATTCTACTTGAGGACGAAAAAAGATATGATGATTTCAAAAAATAAAATAAGTCAAACATGTGATTATTTGTTTTATAATCCAAAACTTCGTGTGACCGACGGAGCTGAGGCATCTTAAATTAACTTAAAGTACGATGTCGCTCCTCAGTAAAACAGAGCAGAGCTTTTTGACAGCTTATCTTACCAGTCATCATGGCTGTATAAACATTTGAATTGGATGAGTCTGTCTAATAAGACGGATCTGAATAAAAGCGATGAGACCTTTAATCGCATTCTACGTAAATGACCTGTTTTGATCTGGAATTCTTTCCCTACCTGATATAAGAAAATTCCCAACTATTGACTTCTTAGACTTCATTCGAAGTGTAGTGGGTTTGTTTGAATAGTGTTGTTGGTAGGCAGTATCATATTTATTTTTTTCGTATTTATATCATAATAGAAAGAATAACTTGACGAAATAGAATATAACAACTTAAATAATATAATAGATGTAAGATATTATATGTGACTAATGCTATTATTAATTTTTAAATATTTTATTAAAATATTTGTCAACAATATGTCCTAACTACATTATCAGAAAGAGTGTGGAGTAGAAGAAGTTTTCAATGATATCAATAGTAGTAGTGATTAATATTTGCTCTCAAAAATTCGTTTACTTTATACCTAAGTCTAATAGAGAACAAAGTGACATTTTTCCAAACCATTAAAAATACCATCGAATATTGTGAATTAATATAGTACTCACTGGACTCAGATCTTTTGAGCTGAAGGAATAGAAATTCTATATTATATAAATCCCAAATTTTTCTTCAAAATGTCGAATGCGGCTTAATGTGAAAAAGTGCAAGGATTCACATTTCCACTAGTGAAGTATAAATGAACATAAAGTAAATTGTTTTGCTTAAAGATAATAAAATTGCAACTAAAAATTGATTACTACCTAAAATTATTAAAAACCATACAGGCTCGTTAAATATAGATGTATATCGTTTTCTTATTTTATCTAAACTTCATGAAGTCATTCAAAACTTGATTCCCAACAGCACAAGCCATTGTATAATCATTTTCCATTATGTATAATCATTATCAGAAAACAAAACATCATTATTTAAAACATTATTTTAAAGTCATTCGCTTTTAAAATGTTTCACACCCGCTTTTAGATTCAAGCATTCACTTATTCGTACATTTGGGCAAACTGCTCATATTTTGCGAATGCAGTCGGGAATGTTAGACTTATCACAGTAAATTATTTGTTAACTGATATAATTATCTCAGTAAAGCCTATTGGCTTCTTATTGAAACATAAAAAATAATAAAATAATATTCATAATATAACTATCTAAACTAAGCTATTATCAATTATAAATATCTAGATCTATTTCACACTATTGCAGTGTAAGTCAGTGTAAGCCTGTGTATATAAGTATTTTTTGTATTTAGTTATTTCAGTAAAAGAGTATAAGTACGCATACGTTCGATACATCAATATTTAGAATATAATTTGTTTTAATAACTTTTTTTTACTACTTCAATAAAAGTAATTAATAAAAATGTCATTATGAAATATGTATAGTTGAAGCCCCTAGGCTTAACTCAAGACGGAGCAAATTTTATAGACATGATATCATTTCGGCGATGTAGAAAACAGGCAACTTTCAGACTCTCGGTGCAATTAGTCGCAATGACATAATTTTTATTTTCTCATAATTCAATACTTTGATTGTTGGTTTGCCGGATTTTATTGCGGACTATCTGAGGCATAATTATTCACTAATCTCAGGCCATGTGTATATGCAAATCAAATATTTCTTAATTTTAATTTTTGTTTCTTAATTATTTTGACTTCTCTGATGTAAACGCGCGGTTAACGATTAAGTAAACAAAACGCTAAGCGAATTGACCATAAAAATTATCACTTCAAAATGTGCACCAAATCTCATAAACCAAAAAGCATGGCGGCGGTACCAAATCTATTCGGAACCTGTTCACTTAATTTATGCTTAAATATAAAAATTCAATGAAAATTTATTGTAAAAGTTGGACGAACAGCGAGCCAGCAACGGCCGCCACTTCTGCAACTGCAACTGCAACAACTAAGGCAGCGATCTTAACGACAGCAGCAACAATTGCTGCCACAACAACGACAAAATTAGAAGTATCTAAGGTAATTGATAAAATTTTCAGCAATTTTGCTCTAATTACGAATACAAATTATATATGGAAATGTGTTGTTATTGCCGTTGTAATTGTTGTAGCAATTGCACTACTAGTCGCACAGCCTTAAACGTTCAGTTGCTCTTAGCAGGATCAGCAAATTGTGAAGTCGGTGCCGATACCGATACCGTTGCTGTTGTAATTTTAATTTCAGTTCGATCGTATGTGATTTGGAGTCACTGCATTTGCTGCTGCATCCGTAATTTTCTATTAGTTGCTGTTGTCACCGTACGAAATGTATTCAAATTAACCTGAATGCACCAGAGGCGCTGCCCGTAATGATGTTGGAGTTGCGCTTGTCTTGTCCAAAGCCCAGATCGCACATTACATACTGGCAGTGCCACTCCAGCTGTAGCTGCATTCAACGATAGCCAAGATCTGTTGGCTATGCTGCTGCCAGTGGCACTCAGCCACCAACAATGCATTGCAGTTGCGGTCGGTGTTGCGGCTTACGGTGCTGCGTGTGTAGCGCGGTTGCAAACTAATTTCAAATAACATAATTCATTCGCGTTCGAACATTTCACATTAAAATCATTGTGGGAACTTATAAAACTGAAGGCGAGTTGGCAGATACGAGCTGGTCAATAGCTGAATGAGCGCTCTTAGCCGGAACAAGTTTGCATTATCAGTACAAGTAGCTGCAATAATAGATGCTGCTGTTGCTGTTGCTGTTGCTGTTGCTAATGCTGTTGGTATAGCTATATAGCAGTTGTAGCAGATGTTGTTTCAGTTGCTGTTGTCAATATGAACATCACCAGAGGCAATTTTTCTTCAATTAAATGCAATTTTAATTTCTGTCGACTTTTTTCTTGAAAATAGTTTTTCGATTAAATTTGATCAATTTTAATTACAACGATTTTAGCAATAAATGTAGGTCTTAATTTATTACAACAGGGCGGAGTAATAGTCTTTTGCAATTAGAAAATATTTAAATAATTTTAACTTCAAATACAAGTTAAAATAAATAATTTTATTTAATTTGGAATAACGATGTCTTTCAAAAAATACCTATCACCGGTTCTCATGACACATTTACAACGGCGATCACTCTTACTCTCTCTATCTACCCCATTTAAATTATATAGATGCATGCACGGATTTTAATTTACGATCCATGCATACGATCCATTCATTGCACCCTTTTTCTTACTCTCTCTCTCTCTCTCTTTTTCCCTGTCTCTCCCTATCTCTTTCGCTTTCTCTCTGTGTCTCTCTAAATCGTTGCGAATTTTAATTAACGATTGCTGTTTGCATTTAATTTTTATTAGGTAATTTTAATTATATTGTAAAATATTACAATATTTTAACTATTTAAGAATATATTTTCAATGAATATTTTTATTTTATTGAATATT
Organism: Teleopsis dalmanni; assembly: GCF_002237135.1. NCBI lineage: Eukaryota > Metazoa > Arthropoda > Insecta > Diptera > Diopsidae > Teleopsis > Teleopsis dalmanni. The sequence goes on along the minus strand of NC_051847.1, from coordinate 3,566,695 downwards.
TGTATTCTGAACTTCATCGCTCAGATATTTCCATCTCATAACAACAATATTAGGACATCAAACTACTACTATATATATTATCAATGTCTGTAAGCAGATCAACTTGATTGAAGAATTGAATCATTAATAGGGAACCTTAACCGAAGTAATACTAACGTAGTCCCGGAGTAGGAAAAAGTCTCTTGGAATGAGTAGTAGGGAATCGGGCACTCACTCCCACGGCGCTGGATTGTGGTCAGCTTCTGTCCTCTCCGTCACATAGTATAAAAGACAATAAACTACTGTACACTTATACATACATACATATATATATGTATTATCAGCCATCGTGCTTACCTCGACTACCATTGAATAATGTTTAATTATTCTTCAGGTCCCATCCATAGATTGACAATATATATCCAGTGCAGCACAAAATCAAGCTGCTTTTATATCGGTACATATTGATGCTTCTTCCATTAGCACTACGACATCATATTTTCGAGGACATTAAACTGACTGGTGGTAGTTATTATTAAAATTCTTCATTCATACTAATTTTTATATCTCAGAAATTATTTAAAGACACTAAAACTTGCAGCCAATGTTACTAAGTGAACCAATGAAAATATTTTAAATATCAATAAATTTTTATGCGGCCCATTAAAATATATTTTTAACTTTCTGTTGTACGAATCATTAACAGAACTTGAACAGCAAGAAATATAACGCCAACCAAACAACAACAACCAAACAACAACAACCAAAACAAAAACAACATTAACAATGTTGCTTAAAAAATATCAAACAATCGAGTGCAATGCACAAGAATTACTTGCCCAAGTATGAATGTTTGCTTAATAGCAGGCCCAATAGCAAACGAGAAAGAGTTTAATGCAACTAAAAACAACAACAAAGGGACAGCAACAATTATAGCAAGCACAACAACAAAAATAATTATTATTACCATACATTTAGCTTATACCAAAAAGTCAAAGCATAACTATGCCCACTTGAATGCAGGCAGCAACACACACACACACACACGTCTACCCTTGCTTGCATTTGTTTGTGTGAATTCAATTCGCAAAATATTTTGCCCAGTCAACAATAATACTGATGTTAAAGCCACTGCCGACGCTAAAGCTGACGGCAACGCTGACGACACTTTAAAGCTCTTACATTTGCCTCATAATCACGATTTATATTAATGAGCTTCAAGTTGTGAACCTCCGCCCCTTTGCCTTCTGTACAGCAACTGCCTCTTTTAAATCTTTTGCTTTACTTGTAAGTTTGTACTGATTCTGTTCGCAAAACTTATTATGTTTGCTGTACAGTGTACAGTGTACAGTGTACACCTTACGTCTGCTTAGCATAGTTGCTTGGAAAACTTAATGAATGATTCGTTTACATTTTGTTAGTGGACAAATTATCTAAATGCTTTGAACAACAACAACAACAACAACAACAATAACAACAACAGTAACAGCTACAGCAGTAGCAATAACAACAGTTGTAGACGACGAAAACCTTGTCGATTAAACGAATTACTCTGCTGTTGGCTTCTATGGCATTTGTGCGTGTGTGTGTGTTTGTGCTTCACTCTTCACGTTCCTACTGCATACATCAAGCATGTGCTCAGCCACAATCGAAACGTTCATCTTCCATTTCTCGCATATTCGCATATTCGCAAGTTATTGCATTCGTTCGAGTGCTTAGTTTCTCCAATTCGGTCATTAGTAATTATCATTACCATTCAAGCGGAATTTAATTTTGGTACCATACATAACAACCTAAAACAACAATTACAACAACAGCATTAATAATAATTATAACAACAACAGTGCCCCTGCCTGCTCTGATGTGGCATGGTGTGTGAGATTCTGCATGAAGGAGAAATATATGTTAAATGCCCTGAAGCTGAAATTTTTGTGCGTGTGAAGGTGTGTGCGTTTCGAAGATGTGTCCAATTATTTCACTATTCATAGCCCCGTCTTTTTAAACGCGGATTCTATTCATCCTACACAATTGCAACGTAACGAAAAGGAATTATCGCGTTTTAAAATCGATCAGTAGTTTTTAGTAGTTTTTTATTTTTTGAGGCTTTTACTCTCTATTAACTGCGAACCCCTCTCTACGTCCTGACTGGATTATTCTTTATCACTTCATCAGACTAAGCAATAACTGACCTCAGATGTGCATACCTCACCGAGAACTCTATAACCATTCTGAGGTTGAATAACGCATTGTTGGTGAGCCTGTCAGATTTCGTAAATAATTTTAGAGGTCTATCCTTTATGTATTTTTTGATCGGATCAACTCTGAGGGTTTTCCATTTATTCCCAATACGCATAGGATTTTTTATAATTAAAAAAGATTCCATGAACTTTAGTTTTTGCTTCTTCTATATTTCTATATCCTATACTTCAACGGATTCCAGAAATTTTGCATGACTAAAAGATCCATTAACTGAGATCGTAGCAAAACTAAGCGGACACACAATTACTAAAACTCAAATGAAATCAGTTAAAATAATAGAGAAGAAATTTTATTTTTACTCTATAACAGCATTATCATATAAATGCAGCCTTATAAGTCCGACAGGAGTTTTAACTTCACTAAGAGTATCAATACTACATGTATTGCAGTACTCACGCAATAGTCTATAGTATTGTGAGGTAATCAGCATGGATGCGTTGAAATTCGAACTAATTTAATTTGATCGTTTGGGTTCTTTATTAAAATAGGATTTATTAGCTCATAACTATTTTACATCTATTAAGATTCAGAAATTTCAAGCTAGTCTATTCGGCTGCAAATAAGGATAAATTCTAATTCTGAGAATAGAAATTTTATTACCCGCATAACAGCATTATCATAATATAATAAGTGCTTATAAGGATGCGGATCAGCAGTTTTTAATGTTTGCTAAGAGTAGTCTAATATCCATGTTATTCCACCCTTCAACACTTTGCAATATGCTCTATGTATCTGTGTGGTTGTGTTAGTGCCATTGGCATTGTGGGATCGTCTTATCGTGTTAAATAGATTTCTTAAACATACAAATCGGTCATCCGTATACAAGTCTGTGGAAGTTGGAAGTAGTGATACTACACCACGAATTTTGCACGAAACATATGACTGCCTATCTAACTTCCCATTTTTAATCCATCCACACATATCCTAAGATTCATATAGTAGTTAAGGAACGAATTTTCTTCAATTAATTAAGAAAGCTGGTTTGATTCTTTGTTTCTGTCAAGTCTGGAAATATACACAATAGGTACCGCGGTATCGCTTCCTCGAGCGCCGGTAGATAGGCCGAGCCTGGCTTCATGCCGGATGTTATTTGTAATTTAGTTTGACATTTTTTTTTTTATAGCCTAGAGTGGACTTCTCAGTAGTCGGGTTTTCAGAAGAAATGTTAAGAGATTTCCGAGTGAAAATAGAAGTATCTTTCGATCTGTGACTAATAAATAATCTCTTCCATTGAAACTTATTACATTTATCTTCTTCGAATATAACTTCTTCCTAATAATTTCTCTTCATACCTCAAATATCTTCGACATATATAAATAAGTATGTAAGAGTATGAACACATATGTATGTATGTGTACATGATACATATATTGCACTAGATTCGGTCCTGCTAGTGCATGTTGTAAAGCTTAAGTTGCTAAATGTTTTTTAATAATTTTATTGCGCATCTTTGAACGAACTATGCCGAGTAAGTGTTTCTCTTTATTCGCAACAACACTAAAAACAGCAACAACAACAACAACAATAAAGAACAAAAACAGTTGAACTAATTGTCGAAGTGGAGAAATGTAGCTAACATGATTCTTAATGGTTGTTTATGTTATGCTGGCAACATATAAAAGACTGATTGCACACGAACGTTTATTAATATGTATGTATGCATGTGTGAGTGTCTGTCTGTTTGTTTGTATGAAAGTTACAAGAGTTCTCCTTATGGTTGTTGTTGTGTGTGCATGAGTAACACATTTGATATGGTCAAGAGTTAAGACCAAGACCAAGACCAACACCAAGACCAAGACCAAGAGCAAGAGCATTCAAGTCAATCTTTTGCACTAGCTGCTGCGTGTGTGTCCCAAAGAAATGATTATGGCCAGCGCAACGTAGTAAAATAAGTAGAGCTAGGGGAGGGTGTTGTGGGTATTGTTTTGCATAAAAACGAGTAGACCAAAGAAAAAACCGAAATGTTAATTTTAAATTTAGAGCTCAGCCAAGTCGGCCAGCTATGAATGCTAAGAAGTTGCTAAGAAGGCCCGAGGGCGCGTGCTGAATTAAATCAGTTTGTGTATAAAAACTAAGTAAGGAATGACAATCAAGACTTCTTGGTCGGAGCATGTAAAAAAGGAGACATTAAGAAAAAAGTAAAAAAAGTGTTTTCGAAGTAAAATATATCGTAAATTAGTCTGCAACTTTGTTGTTTAGAGCTAAGCTGCATTATGCTCAGCTGGCTTTAATCAGTGTTAACATGACCAAATGAATTCCTTCACTCTGGAGTGACAAACTGTTAACGGTTCTTCTATGCTTTCAGGAGCTACTTGATTTCATTTGATTTTCAGCTAATTTCTAAACCTGGATTCAATACAACAGCATGAATATTAATGCGTATCTTAAACATACCAGTTTATCTGAAGTTGTCTAGAATATTTCTGTCTCGAAGGGTCTTAAATCTTTTCTGTTTAAATTTTATATGGTTTTTAAGTACTTCAATTCTTGAGCATACAATTAACAAGTTGGAGCCCACACTCAATCCCGTCCCAAGTACCAAATGAACAACCGAAAGGTAATCTGCATTAAGCTTAAGCGTTGTCTGTACTTAAGTTACCAATTACAACAACTTCAGCAACATCTGTAGCAACAACCACACCAACAAGCAATAATCACGGCATAAGCAGCGATGTAACATCACAGGCATTTCCATTTGCCTAGCCGTTGAGACAGCTTGGGGGGGATAACCTCATTGACCAAACGCATACGTCGAACATCAAATGTGAATTAGTGCAACTACAGGCTGCATGCATAATTTCTGCAACAATAAAAAAACAAAAACCAAAATAAAAATAAAATTACCACAAAAAAATAATTTTAATTTATTGGTAAAATAGATCGACCGAACTATCGACAAAAAAACTTAAAAAGATTTAAAAAAGCCAAACAAAAAAAAAGGAAATGCAATAAACAGCAGCAGCGCTGCATCGCATCGCGTTCGTCGTCTTAGTCCGGAGTCCAACACTGTTCTTATGTTTCTTCTTCATCCTTAGGTTTCTACCGAATTGGAATTTGGCTAAAGTTTAAGTGTGCAATGCAGGAGCTCACATTTCACTTCCACACTTCAGCCTCCGCCCGAGTGTGAACAGCGGCATAGACACTGAACGAATTGTCGACATGACACTGACAATTTGGTATGTGGAGCACTGGAAAAGTGCCTCGTGCTTCGTCATTAAGTTGGCTGATTGGATCAGCATAAGCAACTCATAAGAGGATGACTCATACGAGTGTTTGGAATTTGTGCAATTGTGCAAGGAAGCTGGAACCTTTGCCTCATAACGTTGCTCTCAATTTTTATGCACGCCTTTAATTTGGTAGAAACTGCTTTATGACTCCACCTGAGATTCTCTATATTTATGAATGTCAAAAAAATAACAAATTAGTTCCGTAAGACAAAAATATTAATTTCAACAACTCGAAATTGTTCAAAAAGCTACAATGAAGTTAGTAGTATTCAATTGTTTAAGTTCTCTGATTTAAAAAAAAAATTATACAATAATTCAAATTACGAGTACTGATAGATTTATTTAGCTAACACTCTTTTTTATATTTTTCTAATTCTTAAATATATTGCCCAAGCGGAATCCCATCAAAAGTTTTGTGCTTACCCATATGATCTGGAATAATAGCATAAGTTCACAGCCAAACATTTCGAAACATTTGACCATTATTTTCTATAATCAAATTTTCGTAGAATTTGATATTCATAATGATTTTTGTGCTTTTGGAATATCATGTTTTATTTTGCTTTGATTACTCGGAGATCTTGTTATGTCGAAGACTGACCTAAGATATTCCTAATATGAGATATTATATTTATATTATTAATCTCTTTAAAATCAAAGATGTATGCATATTCAATAGTTTTAAAGTAGAATATTTTATAAAGTAAATAGATGCTTAAAATAGTGTTTATGATGTGAATATGCTAGGGGTTATACCTGAGTGCCGATCGAGCAACATTGTTGTTTAATCTTCTAAATTTAGATTCGTCTAGTCATTAAGATTAAGAATATGACTTTATCAGTCCCATTTAAGTTTCTTAATTTCCTCTGTTGGTTAAGTTTGATCTGTCCGTGCGTACCGATCGATATGGATATGGAATAAGCGCAAAACTCTTCACTTTGATTTTAAAAACTTGAGTATTGAAGTGATTTGCAGTGGTTCTCTTCTATATTTCATTTTCATAAAATAGGCTACAGATTAATGAATTAAGTACTATTACTCAACTGATTTCATATTTATGTTTCGAAAGAAATTTTCAGATAATATTTTGAAAAAAAAAATGAAAAAAAAACCAAGTTTCAAGCAAACTGGGATATATCAATTTCTACAGAAAAACAAAGAATTAAAAATTTTCTCTGTGTTTGCCTGGCTCTGGGGTCCAGAGGAAATATGCTTTTAGGAAAGTTCTTCTTGGACAGTCTGTCAGACCCTTCATTGGCAACGAGGAAAGATGTGTTAAATTATTTAAGCTCAACGGGACGAACTTAGTTTTTAGTCTTTAGATTTTCTTGCGAAGAGTGTGGTAGTAAAAAGTTGAAAAATCGTTAATTGAGGTCAGCAGAAAGGTATCTGCAAACTAACTAACTCACTCACCTGACTTAAAAAACTAAACTGAAGGGTGTTCAGATTTTTCAATAAGATGGATGGTTTTATATATAAACATATAATGACCTAAGTCCATATTATTTCTCGATGAACTCCTAAAAACAACAGATTGAACTGCCTTCACACTTGGCTAAAGGGTTTTACAATCCATAACTTGTACATTTGAGATGAGATCAGTATGGGTCTGCCTTATTCAAAATCACTTCCATATAGAACGGTCTATATTCGAAGTTAGATAATTCAGGATACGGGAATATATTCGATTTACTATACTTTTCCTTTTTTAGGTGTAAAGACGCTATTCGAACGGTTTACAACCCCTTCACCTTTAACCACATTTACACTTTTGGCAAAATATTTTTACTAAGAGAAAATACAACAACAAAAACGCTTAGTTAAATTAAAACCAAGCAGAACAATAACAATGCATGGCAAGCAAAGCAAAGCAAACGCAAAATAATTATAGCAACAAAATATCGCAAGTAAGAAGTCAAAAGTCAAGCAACCGCTACCACCATTTACACAGGGCAACCAGCAGCAACAACACCAACAACGGTGCCAACGCTGCTAACACAACAATAACATTACGCCAACTCGGAACATTGAAAAAACTCAAAATCAAAAGCAAAACAAGACAAAACAAAACAAAGTAAAAACAATAATAAAAATGAATAAGAAGATAGAAAAAATTTTAAACGCCCGCCAAACGGAAGTGGCGCTCATAATATATTACATACAAATATACAAACACACTCAAACATACCTTCATGCAACAAAATATAATTTCGAATGTCACATGCGCTCTAACGCCCTCATTATATGCATAATTACTGCAGTCACTCTCTCACAAACAGCAAGCAAATGTTTCGTTAAGCTTATATTTCTCCTACATCATAGCGCTCTACCTTATTTCACGGATTTGCCGTTGTTTTTCAAATTTACTTGGATATTTTGAAGCTGCTAGGCAGCGACGCTTAACAGCAGTCGGCAGCATGTTGATAGTAGCTGTGTGCTTATGCTATGTGTAAACGCTCTCCAAGGTGTGACGTCATGAAAACATACTCCTTTTGCAAGTATGTCTCTCTTTTACATATTATCATGAAAACAACAAATTGAATCGACTCCCCTCATGCAATCGTTAATAAGTTTATTCGTGCTCGTTTATTTGCTCGTGTTGCTTATTCGTTTCATAGCAGTTGGTTGTGCTGTGTTGTTGTTGTTGTTGCTGGTTCTTTTGGTTTTGTTTTTGTTTTTGTTTTGTTCGCTTCTTAATAAGTTTTGTGTTTTTATTTTTGGGGGTCCCAATGCTGTTTTGCCTTATTCTGCATTTAAGTTAGTCTGTTGACGACGCTTTGCCTGTACGGGTGAATTGCATGCGTTGCTCATTGCGTATCATAGCCGGCGTGTTAAGCTTCAGAATTATTTTGTTTGATTTATTTTTAAATTGAAAATACAGTAGTAAATACTGAATAAATTTGTGTTGTTCTTTTAGATTTTTTTAAAATATTATTAATTAAGAAAACTTGTATGGAAAATATCTCATATTAGTAGCATCGCAATTAATTAATTAAAATTAATTGTGCAAGTGGCATAGAAATCACTTATAAACAAATGAAAATTTAATACCCAAGTTGCCGTTCGAATTATTGTTTTTGTTTTGTTTCTGATTGGAAAAAGTGCAAAGAGCAGAACTTCAGAAATGCAGAAGTGCAGGTGCGAGAAGAAGTACTGAATTAAATTTATTAACTAAATAATTATCAAATCTGCAAGATCATAAATTGCTTAACACTCAATAAATAAGTGCAACGCTGTTATCTGCGAAACACTAAGAGTGACACAAAACACTCCGTGAAACACTCAGAAAAAACACAAGTGCAAATTTTAATGAAATTCTAATTATAATTCAATTAATTAACAAACAGTGGTTAAAGTGCATTTTTCTTAAATATTTGCGGTCACAAATTTTTTATGCAATTAAACCGAAAAGTGCAACAGCAGTGCAAGTTCTAACCTTTGTAATTTATTCAAACTAAAACGGTAATTATGAATATTTATTTTTTTTTATAACAATTAAACAAATTTAAATTGTTTATAAACTACAATTAAATAATTAAAATAATTTAAAAATTTTAAAAGTTCGGTCAAATCGAATTTATTTATTTTTTGTTATATTTTTCATTGAAATATTAAATTATGGATTATTAAGTAAGTTTAATTTTTTTCATAATTTTTTACATAATAATTTATATCAAGTTTCTGTGGAAACTTGAAATTATATTATTAATTTTATCAGTAAATAGACAATTTTGCTTAGTGCGATATTTTAACGCATTTAGGCGCTGAAATGTTCATTCAAAAGCGGCCCGCGCTGAGCGATCGGCAAACCTAATGTCGTAAATTTTACTGAACCGTACTGTCGTTTTCCCTCAATTTGTCCATTTTGATTAGTTATAATAGTAAGAATAAATAATAATTAATACTAAATTTATTTCATGTTCAAAGAAATGATTATTATCTTTTCAATTTGAAAAAATCAAATTTTTTTACCACTTTTTTTATTTTAAAAATCAAACAAATTATTTATATTATTATTAATTATCATAAAAATCATTTTCATTATTAATAAATTATAGTATTTTTTGTTTGCAATTCTTTCACATATATAAGCTCATATAAATTATTAACATTATTATTAAATATTTATTATTTAAATATTATAATAAATCATTTTTATTATTAATAAAACATAATATTTTTTTTACAATTCCTTCACATATATAAGTTGATATAAATTATTATTAAATAGTTATGTATATTTTAAATTCATTATTTTTAAAGAATACCTAAATTAAAATAAAAAAAAGTTAAACAAAATTTTTTAACTTATAATTATACTTATAAATTTATTTTAACATATATTTTTAACTTATATAGTTAGCTCAAGGGAAAAAACATATTTTATCTCAACGGCCAGATTAAATTAAATTATATTAAACTACATTGTATATCAAGTTATGGGTATCCATTACTATATCATAAGCATATATTTATATATATAATTAATTAAATATACAACTACTGTTGTAGTCCATTCACAAAACCATGTGTCTTCACAAAGTAAAGTTGTTCTGGATAAGCTAATTAAAAACTAATATTTATTAACAATTTTAATCTGTAAAAAAATCAATAAAATCTATATTTGCCACTCATCGAAAGTCCTAATTATATCCATGAGACCAAGTTATAATTTTAAATATCACATAATCTCCAGTTTTTTAATAATTTTCACAATAAAACCTATATAAATAGGTTTTTTGAAAATATGTGTTTAAATATGTGTAGATATGTACATATATCGTATATTATAAATTTTTTTATGTATATATAAATGTTTTCAAAAATTAACAATTAAATATATAAAATTAAAAATAAAAGATATATTATTTATTTCTTATAATTATTTAAATATCCGCTCTATATAATTTATATTTTATAATACACAGGATTCTGAACAATATGTTAATTATTTTTAAATAAAAATTATATTTGATAAGTTTTAATTATTAAATTATTTACTTAAATTCCTTTATAGTATGTGTGTGATAATATAAATGCAATTATTTTATTAAATTTAATACATATATTAATATAATTAAATTCAAGTCTCTGATAGACGGCAGAAGCCTTTGTAATACCACAAAATATTAGATTTAATAAACAATTACGTATTTAAACAAAAATTATTTAAAATGTTTGTGTGTGTGTGAATATAATATAAATTATATTATAATAATATAATACAAAATTATAGTAAAATAATATCATTTTTATGTGGCAGTTAGTCTATAGCAATCGATCGGTTCACTTAGAACTTATGAGTTTATTGTTTATAAAGTATTGTTACTACATATTACTACTATAATTTATCTACTTAATTAATTTATATGAAAAACTTAGAATTCTTGTTGTCATATTAGTAATTATCACTTAACAATATACCTATTTGATATGATCTGCATGGGTCTTATCGGCAGCCCCAGTAGTCTAATGGTTGGCAACTTTAATCATTGCTACGGACGTTCAAGTTTAAGATCCACTGAGGAAAATAAATTCTATAAAAGTCAAATAGTGAAAGCAATTCTATAAAAGGCAATTATTATTATCTGCCATCTACCAACTTACGATTTCTGATTATTTTTGGTCCAAGAAAAAAATTAGTAAATATTTTTTAACTTTTTACTCATAGCATATTTAATATAAATTTAAGATTTCATTAATTTTTTAATTTCGTATTTGCCCCGCAAAATTAAACTTAGAAATATACCTATATATCCTATATGTTATCGTTAAATCTGTTCATTCAATTTATAAACTAAAATAACTTATCGATTATATGTGAAAAAAGAAAAAAATTAAATATTTTTAAAATAACTAAAAATTATGTTAAAATTATATGGTAAAATTATATTTATTTTTCAGTGAAGTGAACTGCAAAAAACTTGATGAAGAAAAAGTTTTTATTTGTATTTTAAACATTTTTTTGTTTTAAAAAATGTAACTTAAAATTTAGTAAAATTATATATTAAAATATTTTTTTTTGTTGTATTCCTGTTTATTTCAACATATCCTTAATTTCATTTTATTTGAATATAAAGCTATTTTCTATTTTTGTTCAATTTTTTTTATATACAATAAATATAAAATTTAATTTAAGTTATATTCAATTATATATGAAAATAAATAAATAAAAAAAATATATTAAAATATATTACTATTTTACACTCTTCAACATTGATAATTATATAGAACATAGTTTACTTCAGTTATATTTTTATATTAAAACAAATATTAAATTTTTATATAAAAAATTATTACGTATTTCATATAATTTTTTTTAATATTAAATTAGAAGTTTTTTAATGGAAGAGGGAAATTATTTCTTTTTTACTAATTAACAGTTTATAAAAAAAACTTACCACATTGCAGTAACATATAATATTTATAATAATTATTATTGTTATTAAATTAATATTAATATTTAAATTTTTCATTTACTTAATATATTTTAGACTTTGTTATTATATACTTCTTTCATAAGATACTTTTTGAATTTTAGAATTTTAAGCTAAATTAATATTTAATTTTAGCTAAATTATTTATCCGAATCAACGCTCTTAACAAAAATATTAGACTCATATATATAAAAATGTATTTATGTATAATATTTACAATTAATATCGAAATTAAAAGATTTTTATTGTTTATATTCTTATATTGATACTATATATTTATATTATTTTATTATTACTATTTAAATAATTCAATCTTATATATGAAATATGAATGCATACTAGAATCTTATTTTTATCTGAAAAAATTTATTAAATTATCATCTCATGACTTCATTTATTATTGAATAATTTTGTCTAATATATTCAACTAATAAATTAAATGACTTTCGTTTCCTAATATTTATTAATTTATTATAAATTATTATTATAACGCAATTACAATTTTAAATTGTTATTAATTAGTTTGATAATTAATATAAAAATATATTAATTTTATAGTCTATTGTACCATCAAATAATTTAATTACAAAATAAAAGTGTATCATTTATTATTTAATTTTGTAATAAAAATATTATTTTTTAAAATTAAAGCAAATTACGCCGAAATACGTTAATTTATTTATGTTTTTTACAAACTGTTGACCCCTTTAAAAAATAATTAAATGTTCAATATTAAATATTTATTGAGAATTATAAATATATATTTCACATACGATATTTAAATAAAAATTTAATGAAAATAATTATTTTAAAAATATATTATATATACATTAAAAAAAATTAATTCTCGTGTCGAATAATAGTGCAAGAATATTTATTTTATATTAGATAAGTCTATATACGAGTATTTAAAATTATAAAATTAGTTATGATTTCAACGTAAATGAAGTAATTATATTCTTTAATATTAAATGTATATATATATCTTATTGAAATTGGTGTACCATATCTATTTTTCCGATCAAACGATTTATCATTATTATAAAATTTTAAATATTTTTATTAATAGATAATATTAGATACTAAATAAATTTAATAAACGCATGCTAATAATAATAGTTTATGAAAATCTTAATAAATCTAATAATAATTTAAATAGAAAATTTGAAACATGCTATGTTATATATACTATATATATTATTCATTCTCGTATCGGTATTTTTTAGTGTGATCCATCGCAATCCCGTTGTCGTGTGACTAGTAGTCATTTATGATATATGCTTTTATCAAAAGTTTATCAAAGTCCATGCACGATTGTTGATTTTATATAAAATTTTGAAAGAAATGACTTTCTGAAAATTTAATAAAGGTACAGCAATGGTTTGCCCTCTCCATGATGAATCTGAAATCCTTATTCTTTAAACACTACTCATAGTCAGTAATAATTGTGGTATTATTGGTGGTTCAATCCATCATTCATCATTCAAACAATTGTTATCTTTTACTATTCTGTTTAATCAATCGATTTATAAGTGCCGAAGTCATTATCTCGTTTGATGTCGCTGTAACGCATTTCGAACATTTTTTTGCTCCCTGGATGCCACTTTATTCATTGGTCTGTTTCGTTAATACTAAATACATCTTCGAATTTAACTCGTCCATAATTATTTGGTAATCAGTTGGTAGTTTAATGAAGCTACAAGTACTGAGGTCTTTAAAAATAGGGACCATTAAGACACATCCACAATTTTTGATAAAGTTGTTGTTTTAAGTTGTCTATCGTGTTGTATAATTACCGCTCACATTTCTCACATTCGGACAAAACTATCTACAATTAACACATTATACTAACATTATGTTAAACGAGACTCTGTTTCACAAGAGGATAGATTGTATGTATCATTGTTGCAAGTTGAGTTCGTTCGGTTGGGTGGAAATCAAAATGTTTAGTTTTTCGGTGGGCGGAGTTTCCCATGGAGAGAAGCAGAGCGTTGTACTGCAACTAATGAACATGTGTACCTGGCATTATCATTTTAATTGTTAGCAGCACATATTTTGCTCACTTCAGATGATATATTAACACTTTCTTCAATACATTTGAAGTGCTTTAGTTCCATCTCTGGTGATTTTAAGACCAACTGATATTGCTCATGCCGCCAGTTGATTTGTTTTGAACTTTTTGCAAATGATTATGTATGACAGTAGACATTAGTAGATAGATGGCAAAAACAAACCCAATTTCTTGATTCACTTTGCAAGAATCGAGTTTAATATGTCCTTTAATATGTGCCTGTAAGTAGATGTGAACTGCAAAGTCAAAATCATCTTTCTTCCTTTGCGGGTTTCTCTTATGGTATTGTCTAGAACTAATTTGTGTAAGATTAATATATAGATGCCTGTATATGTTTTATATTACGAGTACAATTATTCGAGAGTAACAAATTTGTTACTAATAAATATAGTATAAAAAAATGTTTCATCAACCTGAAATGAACTCTTCACTTCAGTTCTGTATTCATCAGTAAAGTGCTATATAATAAATAGTATTGTTAATAGTTAAATTACTGTTTGAATTGGTTCTTAATGTAGCCATTTAACATCACATATTAATATGTATATTTAGTAAGTATCTGTGGAACTACAACAATCTATTATAGATATTAGATTGTATCGAGTGTGTTTACTAGTAGCTCGTATTTCCTTCCATAAATCCATCCATATAATTTATTAATGTATTTTTTTTTGTTTTGTGTTGTTTTTTATAATAAAGCAAAACTTGTAATTCCATAATTATTTGTTAGTATTGCAATAAAAAAAATTAAAATTAATTAAACTAACCTCGGAAATAATGAAATTTATAAAATGTAAATGTAATTAAAAGCAAATGAAATTAATTTAGCAAATATTTTGTTGCAATTAAAGTTTTGAAATGCAATTGTTTATGTTAGAATTGATATGAAAATTATATATAAAAATAGAAGCGAAAATGCAACTGCAACGAAAACGTTAATAAAAAGTCATAAATCTTTGCATTAATTATAGTTAATGCTGCTAATTATATTAATTACAGGCGTAAAACAACAAAATTCATATGCAACTAAAAATGTAACTGAAAAGTTTAAACATATTCACATGCGGTTAAGTACGAGTATCTGAGTATCTGAGTATCTAAGTATCTGAGTATCTAAATAAGTAAGTAAGATACTTGGTTACAAGTAACAATTGCTTAATTACAAGTCAACTTCGAAGCTAATTGCGGCTTAAGCGGTCTCTATCGTCCGTTTAGATACTTATATGCTGATACTTATATACAATGAAATCAAATTAACTGCTTATCAAGGTGCAGGAACTCCCTTTAACCCTCCAATTTGCACTTCATAAATTTATTGCTGAGAACGACATATGTTAATAAATTGTTGAAATTTTTATGACTTACGAGTGTTTGCGATATGAATTTTATGGGGTCTTGAAGTTTAAAATTAATTATTTCTTGCACTTTAAGTATACTATAGTACTATACGTACTATATATACATAGTAAGTAATGTACTTATATTATTAATTTAATTGAATTTTATTTATTTTTTTTTTTTGTTTTTGAAATATTATTTTTTAAGTTTTGTGCTTTTATAGCACATTGCACACCTCATTTCTGTAATTGAATTTTTATTTTTTATAAATTAACTTTTCATATGAAATGCAACTAATTTAGTTGATTTCATGGCAATTGCTGATTTCGCAGCCAAGCCACCAAAGCTAGAGTATCTGCCCATTGCGCACCCCCTCAGCCGGCAATCAGTGACACCAAATCGGCTGATAAGTGCACCTATTGTACGCTTTGAATGACATGAAAATTATGCCAAATTGTGCCAAGGGGTTAAAAGCTTAATTCGCGTGTATTATGTCAGTGAGTTTTGCTTTTAAGTACGCTACTTTTTTAGTACGAAATTGATAATAGAAGCTCAGATATAGATACAGATACAGACACTGATACATGGCACGTCTGTCCGTCGCTCGGGCTATCGGAGTATCGGGGTATCGGGGTATCAGGTTGTCTACATCGCTGTGATTATATCAAAATGATACATTTGCTCAAACACTTATGATGTATGTGATCATTGCCAATGCTGCTAATGATATTATTATTGTTCATATTTATTGTTGCTGCATTGCTTGCCACTATTATTATTATAATTTTTTATTTAATTTTTTTAATATTTCTTTCTTTTTTTGCACTGTATTAATAAACAAATGTGATGTAATGCTGACACTCGTTATGAAAGAATATTAATAAATATAAATTAAAATTAA
>NC_051847.1:3545753-3550382 GCF_002237135.1 Teleopsis dalmanni | reverse complement strand
CCATAGCACCGGCTGCTGGGTGATTTCACGTAAAAGCTTTTAATTGATACTATTAAAAAAAGACAAGATCAATAAAACAACATTTTGTTCTCACAATACATTGTTTAAGTACACATAAAACCTGATATAGTCCTGATAATGACCATTAATATGTGTTATTACATATTCATTTAAATTATCGCTGGAACAATTTGTTCGAATCGATGTTAATAACGTAGTAATAGATTCTCAGTTCTGTAATTAATTGTTTAGCACTGCTTTAAAGATGTAAAGAGCTACATATCGTACCCTATAATGAGCACAATGTCGCTGACCTAGTATTGGATGTTTGAATGGACGTTGATGAAAAATGCTATTTTAGTTTACCCAATGTAATATGAAAAGGTTGCGTCCTAGAGAACTGAAGATGAAGACTTTTAAGACCATTATTAGAAATAGAATATGAAATAGAATAATATAGAAGAATTTACAGTATGAATTAAGAAGTGGCAACATTGTAATAAGGTAACATATGTTATATAAAAGACCAAAGACTAAAATGGACAAGACAGGTCATGACAATTGAGGACCAATGGATGAGTTGTAGTTAAAAATTTACCTAAACAGTTAATAGAGCAACAAATGAAGTATTATTGATACAAATAAGAAACTCTAAACGGTTAGCGATACTAACTAGGTAAGAAAACCATAAATTTTAATTAATTTAAAAAGAAAGAGAAAATTAAAAGAAAAATTAATTTTTTTTAAATCTTTGAACTTGATTCAAATTTGTTAGACCCACAAAAATCCCAATTATACTATTTTGATTTGAAATAATAAATGATTAACTCATATATCAGTTAACTCAATTTGTACGCTAAATGTAAGTCCTTTTGTACTCTGCAAGGATATCGCCTTTTCTCAGCCATTTCCTAAGTGTGACACAATTTTTGTTAACACATAAATACTTTTGTGTAGAAAGGAATTAGAAGTTAGCGGTTAAGTGAGACGATGACAACAACAACAACAACAAAAGAACAGTATCATTGGCATACAAAACTTCCACAAGGACACGCTAGACGCCAAAGTCGACATATGTCCTTGGCTTATGTACCAATATGCTATATCAGGATATCCATATACTCAATATATAATATAACTACGTGTGTCTGTGTGTGTATATTGGGATGGATGTATACGTATTTGATTCTTTTCCAAATAGAAAATATCCCTGAAAAAAGAAAAAACCTTAATGGAAAAAAGGAAAGCAAATACTGAAACGAAGATGCATGCAAATGGAAATATTTCACAGAGGGTAATACCGACTCAACTCAACTCAGCTCAACTCGGGCAAGAAGTGTTGTCGTCCATTCAACTTTCACCGCCAACACGTAGCAAGCATGTTTGTGAGAAATCCTTTTTCAAGGACTTTTGCAAAAGTATTATTTTGGATACACTTGTGTGCGGATTTTTTCTTGCTTTCCATTTTTTTCTATTGCAATTGTTTTTCCTTTATTTTTTGCTTGTATTTTGATCGTTGTTAGAAGTGCTTGGATTCTTCAGGGATTGCGTGGGTGGGGTTTCGGAAGTAATACTCGTACAAACATATTGCGACTTGAGTCACAAAAGGAAATTTTTTACTTTTAACTTATATGTGTATGTGTGATTGCTTTAAATGCAGCAGTGTAAATTCATATATATGTTATCAATAGTGTGGGTGTATGTATGTGGTATTTAAATTTCACTTTCTAGACTAACAACCAAACATGTATGTGGCCATACAAATGGTTCCAAGTGAAGTTCTATGTTGAAGCTTCTATTTCCATTAAAAGTGAAAAATATTTTGAGTATCGTTTGCAGACGTACGGTTCCTTTTCGCTTTTTTTGCCTTTCGTAAATAATCCATTTGAGTTTTATGGTTAACCCAAACACTTTGTTTCTTGTCGACATTTGCACTAAATTTAGGTCAAGGACATTGCGTGCTGGTCTAGTCAGTTTTAACATAATTTAGGGTTACCATTGAGCTTTTTGAGTTTGGAGTAAAAAAAAAAACAATATGCTAATCTAGCCACTTAGCTAAGCAGTTAGTTTAGATAGGTCAGGTTATACCGGCGATCGTAAAAATCTAATTAGAGACCTACTGACCCATCGTGTAACCATATAAGAAAGTGTGAGGTTTATAAACCACTTTGATTCTTTGGCAAAGTTTAAAATGTTTTTAATAAGGAGATTCCAGAGTTGGACAAGATCCTCAGAAAATCAAGATAAGGTCCTTAAGTAAGATAACGCTATTAAAACCAGTGAAATGAGTAATCGGTTCGTTTTATCCGAGTTGTCATCGCGTGACTTCTAATTTCAGTATGTATTATAATTATAAAGTTGTGAAATTCAATATGTAATATTTGCATTTAAAATTATTATTGTTTCAAAGAAGAATGGTGTAATAAGAGAGGAAGTGAAAAAGATGAAGTAATTAATTACAAGAATTCATATTTTATTTAATAATTTTTATTTTTTAAATGATTTTACCCAAGTTCCATATAAAATGTGTGCCATCTGTTGCGTTTAAATCAAAAGGACTTTGCACCTCTCCACCACCATTCAGTTCACTCCACTTCACTCCTAAACAAAACATTTAATATTGAACTGCAATAGCATTCACTTTAGCAACAACAACAACTGCAACGCTGATGTGTTAACTAAAATTATGCGTTTGTATTATTTTTCCGATTTGTTGTTGGTGCTTCCCATTGTTTGGCTTGGATTATGTCGGTGTTGCCAATGTGCTTTATAAACCAAAGCACAATAGTGAATGTATATACACATTGTTTTTATTCCCAGTGTTTATGTGCTGTTATTTTATTATATTTTCTATGTATTCACTTTTTCGTTTGTTTATGCATTGCCTTGCTTGCGTATTTATAACAAAAGTTCGCATTCATTTTTTTTTTGTTTTTGTAATTTGGCTTTGCTTCCACATGCTTTATTTGCTTTTATTGTTAGTGTAGTTTTTATAGCTGCCACTGCAACTGCAACTGCAACAGCAGCAACTGCAGCAACTGCAGCTGGCATTGATACGCAAAGTGTTGGCAACCACTCGTCCATTCGTCCACATGTTGCTGATGTTGCTGGCATTGATGGTGTCTGCTGCCTGTTGGTAGTTGGTTGTAGCCAATTGCCAATGATGATTCATGTTACTTACACATGTTTCAGCTGGCCACAGTGTGTTAAAAATTGGTCAATCGGCATGTAATTCATGTCAAAACGCAGGGATTTAAATGGACCGGAATCCACTCTCACTACCGATAATAATGCTATTGCTATTGCTATAAACCGAATCTCTGTAGCTCAGATAAAAATACAAATACATATTTTCAAGGCTGAAAAGCTGAAAGGCTGAAAGGCTGAAGGGCTGCAAGGCAATAATTTACTGGGCAATTGAAATGCGTTTGAAATGCGTTTTTCTGTGTTTTGTTTAAAGCTCTTTAAATGCGTCGTAGTTGAGCTGTGCTGATGATACACCTTCATCACCACTCATGCTGGCAGTATTGATGGTCATGTGTTCATGGCCATCGCTCAACTCTACTCTACTATTATACTATTATTATGTACACGTTGAAAGGGAAAGTTGGAAAAATTTCTGGATATGGTGCAAAAGTTTCTTTTTCTCCTTTTTTAGCAAAAAATAAAAAGAAGAAAATATTAAAATAAAATTTTTTTTTGGTAGAATATTGAATTATATATATCATGGCAAAGTTTCATATACACTGTTAAAAAGAAAATCTGTTAAAACAATTCACAATTTTTTAAGTATTCATTCTAATCGAGATGATTTATATTTAACCTAAGTGAACACACAAATTTTTCTAATAGAGCTTAGCAAAACCAGGGTTAACATATAACGAATCCAAATTTGAAACGAAGAAGTTTAAAACCACCATTCAAAAAAAATTAATTAGGCAGTCATTAAGCTAGGGCCACATTAAATACCTACAGAATAGCAATACAAACTAAACTTATGTAATGGATGGAACGTCGGCTCTAAAGAGAACACGATTAGAAGAAGTTATCGTGGTCAGTTATATACTACTTTATGTAGTGGATAGAACTTCGGCTTTAAAGAGAACACGATTAGAAGAAATCATTGCAGTCAGTTATATACTAAGTTTAGAAGGGAGTATATGAAAGAAGAGTATGGAGGGGAAGAATCAAAAAATCATCAAAATTTTTTCAGAATAAAATTAAGTATAAATCAAAGAAAAATCTCAATAACACTGATTTCATTTGCTCTGCATATTAAGATTTTTAATAATAATTATTTTCACAAATTTTTCAATATTTTAACAAAAATGCACACAGCAACTTTCACTCTTTGCAAGCCATGAGTTAACCCATGAGTTGCTGGCAGAATGCTTAAAATCGTCCGAAAGGACCCAAAATTACTGATGCCTTCGAGCAATAAACGCCACTGCAACATAAACTCATAAGTCAACCCAGGCAAGGTAACAGATTTTCGCTGTACGATTTAAAATGCTTAAATACTCTTTACCGTGAACGCTTGTGCTCGTGCTTGTGTTGGTTAGTGGGGTATGAAATGCGTCCGTGCGTATTTAAATGTGTACGTGCATTGTTTAACCGAGGGCGTGCGCC
>NC_051847.1:3541158-3545653 GCF_002237135.1 Teleopsis dalmanni | reverse complement strand
AAACCCTATAAAGCTTTGTGAACAAAGTCCAGAACTAAATCTTAATCTGTTCTGGTGACAGAAATAAAGCTGTACAATCACAAAGAATATGCATAGTAGTTTCCCCGTCTTTAAGGCATAATCTGTATTCCGAATTAGCAGGTAATCGTGGTTTATGATAATTACTGTTAGTGTTACCTTGTTTTTAACATAAAATATTGCTTAAAGTGTCGGATTTCCAATTTTGTATCTAAACAGTCACGACAGTGTTCCTAAAATTTATTGGGGAGTCAGAAAAATCAGATCAGAAAAAAGTAATGTGAAATAAAGATTAAAAAAATGCGAACAATAATTCAATTTTCTTTTGAAAATTAATATTACTAATTTATAAAATTTTAAAAAAAATTTAATTATGTCATACATTTAAAGTAAAATTATTCATCCTTTCAGTTTGTACAATTCTGTCCTTATTCAGTCCTTATGTATTTCTAAGTATATGGCAGGTTTCTTGGGCAATCTGCAACGCTAACAGTAAATGAACTTAAAGTTATTACCAATAATTATGACAAATAATATTTTTGGAATGAATCCTTCATCTAAAAATTGAATGAGTAGTTCAATTTTAGGTGATAATAGCAAAAATTTATATGTTAATTATCTACAAATGTAATTTTGATACAAAATTGATTATAGAAAACTATTTTTCTAACCAACCTTTCTATAAACCTTACCTTATTTAGTTGCTTTAATGTCCATTTTTCAACTTAATATTTATGGACAACTTTATCAATAATTTTATACTCAGAAATTATGATAACTAAACACATATATTTTATATCTCTTCCTAAAAGGATTATTATTCAACATAAAACCCTCCACATCCCTCAACCCACATTCGACAAAATGTTATTAAACTAAATTCAAATCCTTTACTCTACTCTCTCGCTTATTTACCTATTCTGCCTATTCTGCCTATTCTGGCAATTTTGCTAATTAAATTCTTTATTGTGAATGCATGGAAATGGACGACTACTCGTAGTGCCTAGCATTATTACGTATTATAGATATATTCTAAATAATTTGCTCCTTCCCTATTTTGAGCAATGCCTCTCCACGCGGCGCCACACTGTGCCGTTAACCAATCGGAAGTTGCTTCCGACGCCAAATGACAAACCCAATCGCGAAATTGTTCAATAATAAGCGCGTATAAAAATAATGAGAAAAAATATATTAAAAATATTAGCGCGTATAATGAGCAGCACGGCCCACTCCGCTCATGCTGCCACTGCAAGGGGTTGGTTGCACGCCGATGAGCGCCGAAAGAGAGTAATTCATTTAGTTGAAGAAATCAATTTAATTAGTATAAGGAGAAGTAAGCGTTCCGATGAATGAGTTTAGGTGCCGTAGTGCGCAACTGTAGTGAGAAGAGGGCAAAGCGCAAAGAGCAAGTCTAAGTTCAAGAAAATACTAAACTAATAGTTTGTATTCAAGAAAATATTGGAGAAAGTCAGTGGAAATCCCTGCACATACGTTTATAGGGTATGTCGTTACAGTTAGAGAAAATTGAGGCTAGCAGCAACCAGGAAGATGAATGAAGGGGCACAGCGTATGTATGCATTTGCACGTAATCACAACGCAAACTTAATTCACAACCTCAGCCCCGAGATTAGGAAAGTATCTCGAAAGCAAGTTTATTTAATGAAATTTTAGAAAATTTAAGTAAACTATAAACACTAAAACTTTTGGAGCAACATGGAGTCAATGATGGGCTAGGGTATTACATACTCTTTATAGAAGTCGACGGATGAATACAAACAGTTCAATCGCAAAAAAGCAATAGACGTCCTTCTTCTTAAATTTTTGTGTAATAATTAATACGCATGTATAGCGTTAAGTATTTTTTCTGCACTGCGCGATGCCAACTTAAGTGGAAAATAGATATTTACCCTATTTTTTTTTGTTTTTTCTTTTTCAAAGAAAAACTGGGTAAAAGTACTGTGGAAATTCTTTTGGAGGCTGACCTTTTTTTTTGCCTGCCATTTCTAAGCCAATCGTGAGTAATGCGGTCGCTGATTATCCTGATATATTTATAATGCTAATGAAAAGAAATTGGGGTGGTTAATAAAAACCGCTGTTCATACGAGTACATAGGGAATTCAAGTAAGTCGAGATTCAGCGTGTAATTGATGTTTATAAATAGCTATGGCGTTTCTTTTACTTTCTGTAGTATATATTCAAAATGGTTTCATGTTGGGCACACTTTTATTATACATCTTATTATTGTCATTGTCATTATATTATTATAAATACACCGAGATTTATACCTTATATTATTATTGACACGACTCAAACATAGGAATGGATCTCCCTAACAAACGCTTCACTAATTATAGAAATCAAAATAACAGAAGTGAAAAACTTCTGCAGGTTTCAAAGTTTCGTCTAGATATTTCAAAAATCTACGGCCAAGATTATATAAAAATGTGCTAATAAATTTTAAAGAGAAAAGTACTTCTTAAGATCTCTGGTCCTCTACGAGTTGGCGACAACTACCACATCCGAATGAATCACGAGCTGTACAAGCTTAATCACTACATTGATATACTCGTAATTCAGCAAATTAACAACCAGCGGCTTCTCTGGCTTTGCCATGTTGTTGGAATGAATGAAAATGCTCCAGCGAAAAAGGTGTTTGAAGCAGAAATTGGAGGAAGAAGGTGTAGAGGTAAACCATGTAGTGTTCAAGTTAAGGGACAACTCACCGCACTTGATGTCCGAGACTGGAGAAGGCGCAAACGTAGCAAAGACGAGAGACATGCTACGTCAGGCAGAAATCCGATAATGCGTAGTTATGGCCAAATAAGTAAGTAACTAAGTACCAACAAATAAACAGAGATAACTACATCGATTCACATCAATGTTATAGCGGTCCATTTTACAGCATTACCCGTGTTTAGACAAACACAATGTATCGTTTTCTAAATATATTCATATATATGTTTAGAGAGTGTAATAGAGTTAAGTGGAAACAATTGCATCTAAAAGGACATTATAAAGTCCAAGATGAAGCGATTCATCAGTATACACAAGGGATCGTATTTCCATGGACAATTCTTAAACTCTAGATGATTTGTTTTTCACAAATCCTGACAAGGTCCAAGTAATGTATTGAAATAAAATATTTGACCCAAATGTTAATTAAAAGCGCGTTTTATTGACGTTTTTATTTGGAATAAATCCATATATAAAAAATCTTCGACGATCTTTAAATCAGAAAATAAAACAAATAACTTGAAATCGATATTCTTATTTCAATATTGGAATTTTCAGTGGTCACATTTTAGTTAAATTACCATATTCAGTATATTTTTTGTATCAGCAATATGTTGATCCTGTCTTCGTTAATAAGAAATGCTGTGTAGTCTCGAATTCATTTTCTATGTCGGTAACTTAACTCTAAAGGCAGATTAATACCGTTAGTGAAATCATCGAACTCTGATGGCGAAACGAAGATTGTTGCTCTTGTGTGAAGATTTGTATTTCTTTATGAAGACTCTGAAGCCAAAGTAGAAGTGTGTTGAGAGGCATGTCGTGTTATATGCATGTTATATCTTACACTTAAAGGGATGTTGTGATAGGAGTTCAATCTATTACCTTGGTGTTTTCTTCGCTTACTGTATATATTCCGAAATGCATTTAATGACCTTAGAGTTCTCTTTTGGTAATCCATAAAGAATATCTCCAGTTATGTTTATGTGAGTCGAATTTCGCCTGTGACTGGATATTGTATTTTTTATTTTTGGATTTAATTTGCATAAGCACACAATTTGACAATATGTTCCAACCGCAATTAATTAAGACAATAATTTATATTAAATTAGATCAAAAATTTTCATGAAATTATTTATTATATTTATTAATTTTGTCAGGCGAGGGTTTAGGTTTTAATAGTTTAAGGAAAAAATTTTCCAAATGCTTAGATTCCTATTTCTTAGTACCTTAATAGACACGTAAATTTTACTTTGTAAGTATGTTTGAAGTTTTTTATAGCACCCTCCATATCGCCTCATATTTAGTATGAAATGTAGTTTAATTATCACTCAAAATTTATGGTCAAATCTAATATTCATGTATCAGCCTGTACATGAATACTAAAGTCCAAGTACGCGTAGAATAAAAATTTATATCCAATCCTTGAGGAGATAAAAAGTAACACGAACGTTAACATTCACAATTCAAAAGTTCATAAATTATAAAAATAATTATAATGAGATCAGTTTTTAATCACCAAGCAGAAAGACTACAGAAACCTTAAAGATATGAGATGCAACACACACACAGACAACACAACAAACACCACACTTGGTGCTCCAACTGCCACTCCAACTGCCTCAACACAAAATCGCATTAACTGCTGCTTAATATGTGAATTGGCAAACTAAACGATATCGGGACCACAGTCAAGAAGGTGTAATTATTATCATATCCTGCATCGCATTAACAACAACAACAACAA
>NC_051847.1:3539548-3541058 GCF_002237135.1 Teleopsis dalmanni | reverse complement strand
TTATTAAAAAAAACTTCATGCTTTAATTGGGTACTTATACTTATACTTTTTCTGCAATCAATTTAAAGAGCTAAATTATTGTAAGATTTTGGGATTTCGTATGGAACTAAACGAATAAAAATTAGAATTATAAGCACTATAAATCATGAAGCCACCCACAAAAATCACAATAGCAAAACACACAAAAGTGACTCTGCCTTTGTACCACAAAATGTGATTTATCGTTGCAGACTGAAACCATATGTCTGCATATCTGCGGCTTATAACAAACGATAAAAAACGAATGCCCTAAAAATGAAAGGGACACTATAAACAAATCTTGCCTGGCAAATGTCTTTGTTACACATTTATTCGCAGTTCACCGAGTCCATTTCTAGGCTCCTTCAGCCATTAAGTATGCAGGCTCCGAAATCAGATTTGCCACTTACTCATTTGTGTTGGTACAGGGTCTGCTGCAGCAGGAATATGTGCTCCCCGCCCAACCGAATGAACGCATATTACGCATACGGACGCATACAGTGAGGACTCTGTTGTGTGCATGTGCTCACATGTGGGCAGATTAGGGCTGCTATGCTAATATTGTGAAGCACAGGATCAACAAAATTAGAATTCGAGCAACGACGATGGGAGTATGTATGACATTTTTGCCATTTAACTTTCTAATTTTTTTCTTTGAAGATTTTATTGTCCTTAAATCTCTGCAGTAATAATGGATTTTGTTAGAACTTAAACTTTGCTTATTGTTTATTTTAATAGCGTATTAAATGTTAATAATGCTTTTATGCTGGCTTTAAGTGTCTAACATTTTGACGAAACACTTGAATCTACAGGCGGAGCATGTGAGACTACTTTTGTGTATGTTGTGCTTAAAATAGTTGCAAGATATTCAAGATAATTATTATTCAGGCCAAAAGACGGATAATGGTTACTCAAAGGAATTATTTATGAATTTACAATTTCTTACAAAACTATTTGCGGAATTTGAAATTTTTATAAATTTAGATTCGTCGAATATTTAAGATTGTTGGTCACTGATTTTTTTTAAAAAATAACTAATAAAATCATTATCTTACATGGCATTTAGATTATTTAAACTATTCTATAAAAAGATCCCAGATTATATATAATTGCTTCAATAGGAAACAATGCGCCCGTATGTAGTGCATGCCAATGTGGTAAACAGGAAAGCGCCAGAAAGCTGATCATTATACGAATATATTTAGCAAAACTTACTTGAGTCAATTAAGATATACCAGTCGGTTTAACTAATGCAAAAATTATTCAATTCCATGATTTCAGTGCTGAGATGTTACTGCGTATTTGATGGATAGCCATAGATAATTGGTATAACTACAGTTTAACTGAGGAGACAGAAATTGTTTTTTATCCTATGTAACAGTGCCAATCTGTGACTCGAAGAAGATTTAGTATCTCTGATGTCCGTTTTCTCATGGATGAGACTGAGCCCATAATATAATAATAATAAGGCCCATACACAAGTTGATAGACT
>NC_051847.1:3534443-3539448 GCF_002237135.1 Teleopsis dalmanni | reverse complement strand
CACACAAAAGCAAAAGGTATTAAAAAAATATATTGTAAAAATATTATTTTATTAAAAAGACAAATATTGTATAGCAAAAATATATCCTATTGCAAAAATAACGAGTAAACTCGCTTGCAGAAATGTTGTTGACTTGCTAAGGATAACAAAGGATGAAGAAAATATGAAAATTAATTTTAATGCGACAGGAATGCTTTTTTTCTTAATTTTTTAACTTTATTTATGTATGAACAAAAAATAAATAAATTTTATATGATGTTTTAATTAGTGTAAGCCACAAAAATAAAAGAGAATTTCAGAAAGGAATTTTTAGTTAAAGAAAATATTTTTTAAAATAGAAGTCATACGATTTAAAACAATAAAATGTGTTATTAAAAGAAACAATAAATGGTAGTACAAATAAAAACAAAATTTTTTAACTATATTAATATGGGAATAAATTTTTACAATAAAGTAAAATACACATATATTTCAAAACAATCAAAGAAAATAGATTTAATATAACAAAATTTAATTATTATTATTCTTATTGCTATGGCATTCCTGAAGATTGAAAATATTAAGATTTGAGTAGGTCTGGTCATCGCAGTGATACCATATGACGACTTAGCTCAGCTCGTGTCAGTCCGATATGCCCAACTGAACTAATTTGGCAAAGGAGATGGTCCTTTAAGAATTTTAGTTTTTGCTAACAAATAGGCAAACATTGACACAATAAATGAGCAATTAGGTAGGTAGGTAGGTTAGAGTGATGGCCTTGTTACCAAAAAGCCCACTTGAGCTCAAATAATGGCCTATTGTGATATCACAGGAGTAGTATTGGTACGTACATAGATTTAAATCAGTATACAACTTAAACCGAAAAAGGTAACGACTCCCCCATTAGGTAAAGGAAAACAACCTGACAGTTCTATAAACTTGGCCAGGTCTCTAATATTACACGATGACAGCTCAGTCAGGTCGGTGAGAAAAAGATGAGCAATTATTCTTCAATTTACTCATCGCTGCAGCTATGCCTAGCAAATCCATAATCTTTAATTACAACAGTAAGCAGTGACACTACACTTGCTCAAGTTTTGGAGACTGTACATTCCTTTCTAGCATAAGCATATTTGCCTAGAATTACCTCAATATGTGGTAGATTGGTTCACACTATTTGCAACTCCAACCATTGAAAGTTTTTTTTTGTCTGATGAGACGTTTAAAAGAGAATTGTTGCAGATTGTCAAGTTTGGTTTTTTATATTTTCGAAAGATTCTATAAACTCTCACGACAGTAGTATGGCTATATTCATGTTATTGAAATAGATTTGCTGCGAGGACAGAAGGATGATTTGGAACCCGTATGAGGTAAATCTCGTTTACCCAAATATTCTGCTCTAGCTGTAATAATTTTTTCAGAAATTATTCAACTTCGCTATTTGTTGAAATAAAGACACTGTCGTACCACATTTAATAATCTTACCAACCTCATAAATAGTTTTAACTTCAACATGGAAAAAACTGAAGTAGTTCGGTAATATGAAGCTAAATATGTAAAAATGTCCGAGAATATATCACCGATTAGTTATGGAAATATGGACCGATTTGCATATCGTATGCTTAACAGTATAACATTACTTATCTATATAAATACAGGTCTACTTGCATATTGTGTATCCGATGGATTATCAACAATTTTATCTTTGTAAATATACTGAAATGGTTTAGCACCGTTTATCTATCTAAATATGGACTGAATTGCGTGTCAAGTATCTGACAGTATATCATCACTTATCTATGTAGATATAGATAAATTCGCCTATGTATAACAATACGGAACTTTCGTTATGATTTAGATGATGTGGTCAATATTCATTGGTTTGTCAGTGGAGGGTCATTAATTTAAACAGATTTTTTACTTAAGTTTTTATGAAATTTTTGGTATTATATCATCATTTGATATCTTTATTGGTACTCCTTCGTTACTCCTTTGTTACCACTGAAGTTATTATTGAGATGTTATATATATACATATTTAAAAGTTGAATTACTCTAACATCAATTGATGGATAATAACATATATATTTTACATGCTTACATTCAAATAAATTCCCATAGTAATTTAGTCAATTCAGTTCAACATCAATCAATTAAAATAAAAGCCATTAATCAGCGTAATGAAAACACTTGTCATTAGTGTTTGTAACTCAATCCTAAATCTCTGTACTTTCCCTGTACTATCACTATACTATCAAAACTATCTAAATATCACTTAAATCCGTTAAGCTAGCCGTAGCATTGCAAGAAAATATGTATGAGCAAAAAATATTACTACGAAAAAAATGTCCCTTGCATAAACTTGTAATTGTGACAGTTCCTGTCAACAAAGGACAACGGTTGACAAATGGTGTGAAGTGCACGTGAGCGTTGAGCCAGTGACGACAAAGTTTATGCTGGGACAATATCATCCATCTAACACAAGCACGACAATTTAAAATGTTTGCAAAGGTAGAAGTAACTCAAATTATAAATAAAATTACTTAATTTCTTAAATTTATTTTATTTGGAAGAATAAGAAAAGGTTGATTTGAGTGAGATTCAAAATTTATATGCGCTAAGTATGATATTTTCATCCTGCAGAGCAAATTACAAAAGGAACTAGTATAGACATTTAGTATAAAAGATATTAATTTAAATCGACATATATTGGAGTCTATAACTCTATAACTAATGCAAAGATCTCGTGTCTGATAGTCACCATAGATCAGTTCTCACAACTTGAAGTAGTAGTAAAACAGAGCTGCAAGAGTTGGTCAGTTAGTAGGCCTGTGAGCCTTAATTCTAGTAGAAATATTTTTGATTCGTTCAATACGTATAAACAAGCGGTAACCCTATTCGCTCCCTACTCACTTACGCCTTCCTCATTTAGTCTGCAATCTCTTCCGTCGAAATGAAAAGAATCCGCCTGTTTGAGCGGAAACTCAACCCGCTTCTCTTTAACTCAGTTTCCCTAGTGTATGCATGTATGATGTATGAATCTAGCTCGCCAGGTACTAAGTCTATCTGTTTTCTCTCTCCCCTGATTACTGGAATGAAGTTTTCAAAATTCTGTGAAAGTCTTCTGCATTCATTCCTAAGAGGTGGTTTAGTGGGTTCAAGTCTTACAAAAACAAAAAAAAAACAAAACTAAATATCAATCCAACAATATCATCTTATATTCCGATTAGTAGTTACGGTAAATAAAAATGTTTTACTTTTCTAACACAAATGTTTTTATTTAATTACTAATAAAATTTTTAAGTTGGAAGCTTTCGTACTATGAACTACAGATCTATTGTACCACTTGATGGTTTCTGAGTATTTCTTTGATCCCAGTTTCCTGAATTGCAGTATTGAACCTACTTTTCAGATTCTTATTTCTTTATTCAATATAAGATGCCAACGCCAGGCAAGCTTCTAACTCCCTCTCATTCCCATAACAACAAAACTTGAAAGTTCTTTTAGAATACGTTCACAGCTTTGTAGGGTGTGAGGGTCACAATTTTTATAATGGTTCTTAAATTGTTTTTATTTAGTTGCATAAAATTTTCAAATCGTATAGTAGTATCAGCTTAAACTTATATAAAGCCTTTAGAGATGCTCTTGCTGAAAGTTAATCAATATGGATATTAAATACTAAATAAGTGGAGTCATCGAAGACTGTACAATAAAAAAGATATCTACAAGAGGATTCTATAGTCTTCTCCGTTTTTCTTCTAATTTGAGTATTTAACTACAATAACTATAGAGATAAACGATGTGTTTATTTGTATATTATTTAATACTATTAATATTACTTATAGCCGATTTGTTGAGGTCACAATTAACTTTGGAACATTTAACTTAATCTGCTTCTAATTGCTATATACATCTTAACAATAATAATAATAATAATAATCTGCAACTCAATTTGATATATACTCTGTTAATCAGAAAGGAAATAGAAATATAAAAGTTCAATGTGTACCCTGAGCCATGGACCAAATCAAAGCAACTTGGTTGACTAATTTTTTGCCTTCTTCTATACTTTAAGCTCTGCGAAGTCTGATGCTTCGATTTATTGCATCCCCCCACTAAGTTGGACACTTACATGTGCCCCACACTGACATATGCATAAGTAAACAACAAATGCTAAATTACGTTTAATGTTACGTAGAAGGTTACGTTACGTTACGTTACGTTTTTTCTATGTTCTGTGGCGCGTCAGTTTGCTCCTTTTTTAATTCAATTTATTTTTGGATTTATACGTATTTATGCACATGGGATTCATTTCCGGCTTTGGTTTTTTCTACTCATTTGCTATACAAAATTTTTTCCTTTCCATAGAATAAACCAAATTTTATTTTTTCGATATTTCACGATTTTCCGCGAAAAACTGGTCTCCGTGGTAAAAGTTAGCTGAATTTTTTTATAATATTAATTTAATTTTTTTTTCCTTTTTATATATTATGTACTCTTGTTATTTTTTTTTTTCTATTTTGAAGGCGGTAAACCCGTTCAATGGAGCAAAAGTTGATCATTTTTCTTTCACGTGTGAGGAAAAAGAAAAAAATAAATAAATTTAATGAAAATTGATGAAACAAAAGTTCATAGAGGCAATTGTGGGTAATACATTAATGAGTCGGATCCATGGGTGTGGCTGTTAGAAATTGAATAAAAAGGTTCTGCAGTAAATTTGGTAAAATATAATAGTTGAAGTATTCATGTCTCTCGCAAAATGTCGTGTGGATAGCCATAGAAATGGCAAATATTTAAGCGGGGAAAAGTTACTCATACGCCACAGACAAATTTTAGTGTATTGTCATACTTCAATAATCACAATTTGAAAATTTGAAAATTTGACATATCTAAATTGAATTCCTCGAGTGATGAGGAACAACAAAGACCAAATACAAAAGCCAAAAGCCAACAAAATCAAATTATGGGATGCGAACACATGCAGTGTAAATTTCTTGAATTTTCCTGAAATTTTGTGAATTTCTGCA
>NC_051847.1:3520414-3534343 GCF_002237135.1 Teleopsis dalmanni | reverse complement strand
AAAAATAAACTAAAGCACCGTAAAGTATGCTATAAAAATTACGCGAAACTCGTACTTTTCGCAAAACTCACATAAATTTACAAAAGGCGTCAGCGCAAAAAACACAACAAGAATTTATGCCAAATATTTTTTCTTTGTAATTTTTATTTTT
Source organism: Teleopsis dalmanni (assembly GCF_002237135.1). Classification (NCBI taxonomy): domain Eukaryota; kingdom Metazoa; phylum Arthropoda; class Insecta; order Diptera; family Diopsidae; genus Teleopsis; species Teleopsis dalmanni. Next base: position 3,534,192 of record NC_051847.1, on the reverse strand, counting down.
GTAAATTTTGCCGACTTTTTTCATATTTGAATTACATTTCCACACACAACCGCACCACGTGAATAGCACGCCGGGCAAAAAATTTTGACTGCGCGTTTTTTAGTTTGTTTTTAGGCGTTACACACACGTTGCTGTTAGCGTTTTCCCCTTTCCTCACTAAAAAATGAAAGAAACACAAATGCTGATTTATAAAGGAAAAAATTGTAGGTAATTTTTTTCAATTTTAGTCGTTAAGTCAAAAAATTATTGAAATGGTCACCTACACAAATTCGGCTTTAGCTTTAGTATGGATGCAATGGCGGAAAATAAATTTAAAAAACATCGGAAATATTTCTGAAATTCTGGTTGTTGTTTGGAGCAATATTTTGAGTTCACTAATTTGGCTAGTGTGAAGCATTTAATACCAACGCTAATCCTGTCGCTATTGCCAGGATCGCGTTTAATCAATGTGCACCAGTTGCAGGCACATATTCTGATACTCATACTGTTGACAACTGAAGAGACCAGCAAAAGACTTTATTGTACTCTTAGTTTTATATTCTTGCCGAAACTTTCATCTGACAATAACTACATAGTGTTATCTCCATTTTTGCAATGTTCCATATAGTAATAATGTTGATCCAATTCTGATACTCATACTGTTGACAACTGAAGAGACCAGCAAAAGACTTTATTATACTCTTAGTTTCAAGAGCTTTCACATAAAATCTTCCCGAATCTTTTATCTCTCAATAACTGCATAGTATTAGCATAGTATATTATTTTTGCTCAAGGTCGTCATAGATTAGTTGTTGCCATTTCTGTTATTATTTATTACGATTTCGTTAATCGGTTGATTTAAGATTGGCAGGTGATTGGCCTATCGCATCCGATTCTGGTATTGGAGCTGCCAGCTGTTGCCTCCAAACCGACAGAAAAATGATGTGACAGTAGTCCTTTTAAAGATATGCGAACGCCGTCGTTGACCAATTAAGGTTCTTCCGCCGCCAACTCTTTAACAGACTCTTGTCTAAGCATGCAACTCTATCCGCTCTATCAGATCTTCTTCCGACTGTTTGGTCCGCGATCCTTACGGCCCTATGCTCCTCCTTGGAGTTAAAGGATTAAATATATATTATTTTTGTAAGGTTCCATAGTCATATTTTAATAATATGAAGTGACTCCTACGAATTTGGGTTAATGATTTGGTACATGTCTATATAATCAATGAAATTTATACCATTGGATATAACGATGTTCAATATTATTTTCACATCGAATTATACTCAATTAGCTCATGTGTTTTAAACTACAGTAAAAATATTATCAGTAACCTAGGAATGACGTTACTGAGTTCTTAAACAACACCACTCATTAAAAATGAGAATGAGAACCATGAGGGCTTTGAAAATGGATATTAAGGACTCGTTTTCAACAACTTTATATTAGAATATGTTAAAAATAAGGTAAATATTTAATTGTTCTCCTTTTTGAATATGAGATATGTGTGCAGAAGTATTAAATAAAATTTTTAAAGCCCAATATACGCTTTTCTCGGTTTTTTTTACCATTTTTGAAGCTGATAGCTAGTGCCGACCTTATTATAGTTTTGATATTTTTGATGCTGCTAACTAGCACTTTGAGTCATAATTTTCTTCTTAACATTTATTGCTGTCTTTAATTAGTATTTTCGACTTTTGTATATTTTATTCTATACATAAATTATATATGAGAGAACTTGAATAATAAATGCTTATGAGAATGGAGTGAAGTGTGGTTATTTATAGGAACGTACTTAGGTAGGGCAATAAATATGGACTGTACCTAATGTTTTACAGTTTATTTTACTGAAAAAATAAAGACACGCACTTGATCAGAATTAGTTATACACACTTTCTTTGAATTTTCAATAAATTAAAAATATTTTCCACCTGCTAATATTCAAATATTGCTTGCATATTGATACCACATTCTGAGAAGATTGGGATCGCGATTCTTGAGAAATATCCTATTACTTCAAACTTCATCTGTTTGTATTTTTTTTAATAGAAATATTAAATACAAGAAATATTTTCAAGATCACTGATGATGAGTATTTGGCAATATTCGTAACAGCTGTATGGTCAGCCAAAAATCAATTAATTAAAATAATATAAAAGAATTTTTTGTTGTTGTAGTTTACTACTTTGCGAAAACTATTTAAATGAAATGAAACGATATTATGGCATTCAATGCATCTTTCTGTAAGACGGACTGTCAAGTACACCCATTTTCTATTTCTATTACAAATTATTTTACACAAGTATTGAAATATCAGCTTCATAACTTTACGCATAAATATTTTGCAACAAATTTCTATACAATTATCTTAACTTCCTTCTGTTCACCATTACTGATGTTCTTTGAAGTCTTTGAAGTACGAAGCCCGCATCAAAATTATGGAATGAATCGAAAAACAAAAATGGAGCTCCGGTACTTTCTTGAAGTTGCAGTCGAAGTTGCTTTCCATTAGTTTTGCACTTAATTACTATCCTTGAGCATATGTAAAATTTGTTTGTAGCTATTAAAACAAACTAAAAGCTCAAATTCGTTTTATGTCTTACTATGAACTTAACACTTATTATTAAAAGTTTATTTTCAATATAAAATAAACTGCAATAAAATGAAATTACAACATGAAACTTAAAAATTATAAACTTTCTTCAAACTATCGAATCGAAGTCGGTTTTTTCCGTAGAAGTATTTATGTGCAAAATTGCTGCGTTCGTCCTTATAAGGATGAGAGATTCTCTGTGGACACTCCGAATAGCTTCCTTGCCTTGTTTTGGTTATTTTCATAATTGACGGCAGAGCGTCCAATGTCCATCAATAAACTTTTCCAGAAACTAAACTTAATTAGTGTTCAATCAACAATAAACTTTCCCTTTGCATATGAACGAGCATCTCAGATGAAGTGTTTTAGTTGTGGTTTACAAGTTTTCTCAGATACAAAATTAAAACATGCAAAATTATAACTTCTTTTCATATTCTTTTTTTCTTCTTCTATCGATAAAATAAATGCATTTCAACTAAATTAATAATTGTTATTACAATTCAAGCTTTAACTTTTGTTTTCCAAAAAATATTTCATACTTTTAGGCGTTTTATTTACTTTCATAGTTCTGTATTGGTTTTTGTTAGATATGTAATTTGATTCACAGCATTTCATTACATATTCTTTATATTCTAGTAATTCAAATCAATTTATTTAATATTACAAAATTGATAATCTAATCATGTAGCATAAGCCTACCCAATACTTTTACTAACACTTTGATAAGTTGTATTCAGTTCCTCTCATTATCGCTCTCTATAACTGTGACTTTGGCGTTTCTGGATACGAAGTCTATACTAATCTCATTCCTTTGATTTACCTGTTCTCTTCCTTAACTATTATTTGTGCTAACTTTTCTCTGTTAACTTAGCACCATTGACGTAAACTCATTCATTTACAGCATCATAACTTCATTGATTAGATCCATGGCATGCATTTTTAAGTGAATCATTTTCACATTGCTTTACTTACTTAGTTGAGCAGACATGAGTCGTTCATTTGTCCTTGCCAGCCGGACCAATCAGTGGCTTGCTGTCCCAGTTTGTAGTATCGCGTGGCTTTCACTGGTTCTGGTTCTTCCACTTAAGCCGCAGACGCCCTCTACCGTGTGATACCGAATTAAGGACATTTTTAAACCAGAATATTTTCTTCCAATCGCACTATATGACTAAGCTAGCGAAGTTGCTGAATTTTTATGCGTCTAACTATGCCAATGCAGCAGTGCAGCTCATATAGCTCATCGTTCCATCTTATTCCTTACTTATTGCCAACACATGAGAGACCGACATAGATCTACCGAAGAATTTATCTCTCGAATGCTCCTATTGTCCAAGCTAATTTCATTTTCACCTTGTCTTAGCTTATTTCGTAGAGAAGCAAAAATTACTAATGTGAGTTGAAGAGAATCTATAAGTTGTTGTACAAATATCTTCATTTGATTTTATCATTTTATATCATTTTTAGTTGATTTATTAATATTAACGAGTTTTAAAAAATTGTCCAAAAGCACTACTCATCACAATGTCATGTTAAATGATCTGTACTGGAATACTAAGAATTATGTCGATAGTGGCCCAAAATAGAATCATACGACGAGTTACTCATATAAGTGATACTTAAATAAATTTCAAAAATATTAAAAATTTATTAAAAATAGATTAAAAAAATGATTATGAACTGCAAAATTTCGAAAGACTAAAATTTAATTCAAGTCAGTTACGAAGTGTTTCGTCTTCAGTCTGCGAAGTGGAGCTCGGAAAGGGCTTGCATATTCTTTTCTTGGCAACTTTCCTAAACCATTCCACTTCCAGAGCAACCAAATTAAAAAGTTTTTCTGATTGTATTTTCCCATAAGAAAAACTTTACAAATTGATTTTCTTTTATGTAATAAATTTACAAAAACAAAACTCAGGGCAGAAAGTAAACTTGCACTAAAATAATTTCAAGTAACTTAAGTTCAATTTATTTCATTTAAAAATACAAAAAAGTCCTTAACAATTTTAAAAGTACGCAAAGTGAATAATGTTTTCATGTGCATTTGAGCATTTGTGTGATTCACATTTTTTGCATATATTCAGGACTTATTAGAACTTTTTAATTACGTGCACTGAACACACACATGCGAGTGAAGACGTAGCTTCTCTCTAGGTGTGTATGTGGGTAAGTACTGCAGGAACAGTTCTGCATATGGTATGTTCAGCTTAATGCTGAATAATAAAATATTCTTAGTTTCCATTAAAAATATAAGCACACATTTGAAAGTTGAACTCCAATAAATTGACAAAATTATTGATGTGCATTTCATAATTTGTTTATAAGGACTTGGAATGCAAAGCTTCTTTATGCAGATACACATCTGTGGATCTGTGGTCATATACTGTACGTATGTATGTACTCATATGTATTTTACTTTAATTTGTTGCTTGGAAACTTCTTGTTTTTAATAAGTTTTAATTGAAGTTATTATTTTAATTGGTAAGGAGAGATAAAAAGTATACAAAGAAATGAAATCAATTTAATTTTGATATCAATTTGTCAGATATTTTATGTATCTTACTTTAGATTATATTGCATATATATAATGTATAAGAAAAAGATTGAGAGTATCGAAAAAGAAAAAATTTATTTTTCCTTTAAAATAAATTTCACCAGTCATTTTATTAGTAACTAGAAAATATTAAGGACGAATTTTATAAGCCATACAAGCAACATAAAATATTTTTAATATGGTACAAAAATTTAAATACTTTTAAAAAAAATATGTATATCATTTACTAAAATAATTGTGTCATATTTTAAAACTATCACACTAAGTATGAGTTACTCTATTAAACAAAATTTATATAAATTACAAAATAAACACCCTCACTTCACTTACACTTGCAGTTAGTGCGCAGATCAACATAAAGTGTTATTTCTGAACATTTTTTTGAAATACACTTCACTTAAGACCATAAAACATTACTGCGCTCTACTACCTAACGCGTACGAAAAGCATACAGAGAGGACTGGACAAATCACTCCAGCATTATTTGTTTTTTGAGGGTTAACGACTTTCCTTTCCAACTTACGAATATAAAAACATAAGTAGCATAAGCTCATAAGTACTATGAAAGCTGTTATTTATAACCTGTTTTTTTATTCCTATCTCTACTTCCAAATATAAATACTCAAATACTCAATATGAATACTCAAATATGTGCAATCAATAGTGAAATTCAGTAAAAGTTCTACAACTGCACTCCTCGTGTTCCTTTCAAAAGATCTACGTCGAGATAGCGACAAAGTTATTCAATTTGATTACTTGTCATTATAACTGTCTGTATACATACAGACATATTAGTATAATACGAACACACCTATTGGAATTCCAAGAAACTTCGCCGGGAACAATTGAAGCTGTTCGTTTGGATGTAGTTTCCTCCTTGGCAAAGAGCAAGATCTATCCAAAACCTCCGATGTTACTTGGATCATGGCACCTGAGTTGAAAACTCTATATCCAATAAAGTAAAAAAATATTGTCATTCCACCCACAAATATTTAGATTTTTACCACAGACATAACGGTTCTTTTTATCAGTCAAAACAGCTGGAGCTGGGCGCACTAAATATGTAGTATCAAATTTATACAAACAGTCAGGTGCCATTAGTGAAACTCACTTACAACCAGTGATACCCCAAGCAGTACTGAATGGTGGCAACTGAATTTTCGTAACCTTTAAGAATAAACATACTACATCTCAGGAATATTCTAATCCTTGTTTGAAGGGACGCTTTTCCTGAAAGAATCTGATATCCGTTTTTTTAAATTTAGCAAAGTTTTTTGTCATCGTCGGTTATAACAATTATATTCCCCATGTGGAAAAATAAATAAATGTCAAAGTATCAGGTAAAAGCACTAACAGAGCCAATACATTAATATATTGAAAGTGCTCGTTAACAGCACCAAAAACGTGGTTTTCATAAACCAAGCTACATAATTGTGTGAAACATAATACAATTATAGCAAAATCAATTATTAACTGTTTTAATAAATTAGTAAGTCACATTAGAACTACGTTAATATAAATATTAAGTTATTATTGATATCTTAGAGAACCGAAATTTCGTGAAAAAGTGCTGAAAATAACAGCAATAATAAATCATAAATATATGGTATATGCATAATTTTCATATTAACCTGGACGAAGTATGTATAACTCTTGAGTTTTTAATTCCCATTTTCATTACGGCATCTGAGTTAAGCAACAACAAAAAAACAAACTACAAAACACTTGTGCCAACAGCAGAACTGAACAAACTGAAAAAATATTAGAAAAATGAATGAAAAATGAATCAAAATTAAAACTAAAAAATCAACACTCCAAAGTAATGCAAACATTGTACTTACACACACACTCACACCTACAGTGCCTAAAGTGAAACAATACGTACATATATGCACACACCCTGTATACAAGTAGGGAATTAAAAAGATAAATTTTAATGGAACGAAATCAGTGGCTTACTTTACGAAATTAAATCTCGACATGCTGCACGACCCGACAGGCTGCATTCTCCCAGGTAATAATGATAAAACGCAACATTCGCGCTTAGATTGCATTAAGTGGGCGTTGGAGTACTAGGATGGGCGTGTTTGCTGTAGTGCTAGTTTATAGCATATACCGACAAACTCCGTGCGAACATTAGCCCCATAGCCCCACACTGGAGCAACAATTTCATTTTAATTTCGCTGGAAAACCCGCGTACCCAAAATGAAACTCTCAAGTGTACGAAACTCGTATACGAAATGACCAACGACGTTCAAAACACAAAACAACAACAGCAACAACAACAACAACAACATCCAGAAAAAAGTTTAAAAAAATTTTAAAATTTCTAAATAAAAAAAGGCGCGCAAGTGTTTTGCTACCTTCAAATTGCAATTAAAATCAAACAAACTAGAAATTTATTTCAGCGTTGCCAGCTACGCTCCAAAAAACAGTTGGAGAATAACAAAAAAAGAAACAAAACAATTGCAATTCTATGCGCAGAGTTGCCACTTTTCGAAAAATATAAGTAAAAGACAGGGAATATATTCATTGTTTTGCAGGACTGACATATATATTCTTTAGTCCTATTCTGATCCAAACAGTGACTAAAGTATGCAATACTTTTGAACTCTGGTTTATAGGCTTTATCTGATGGCAGTGCTGCTTCATCCACCATTAGAAAAAAATATGGAGAGTATGAAATGAGGATATACACAAAGACTTAAGAGTGAAGTCAAAGATATAACTCTGAAATTGTTTGGTTCTATGAAGGCTCATACTTATTCAGAATTTCAAATGCTATATATATGCCATCAGCAAAATATATTGGGCTACTATCTTCTACAATACAATCTAAAAAACTCATTATTATATTTCGATGAAAAATTTCAGTTTCAGTGGATACAGTGAATCACCCAAGTGATCACAAACACTATTGAGAATCCTAAAGTACTTAAGATACTTAATCGTGTTTCACCAAATAAGAAGAGAGAAAGAGAAAAACACATTACGATAAAAATCTCTAACTCTCCAACTTAACTTTCAAGAACGAGTCTCATTATGTACTCGACATATATTTGAATAATATTGAAGAGAGGATAGAAACTTACCTAATATCAGCATCAGCTTTAAATAGTTTAAATAGTACACTCTTATTATTGCCTCGATCTAGTTAGCACTTTTCACCAACTGGAAGAGATAATTTAGTATACGGAATCTTATATACTTTTTGCCTTATGGATGATATTATTCCTTGTATCAAATTTCTTCAAAATTGTTCATAAATGATTCCAAATAATAGCACCAAATGCTTTAATGAAATCAATAAAATAAAGATAAACTGAATCAATAAACTCTCACGCCTTTCCTTCTTTTTCAGGGACAAAACAGATTTAGGTACTTATTGGCTATTTGGAGCAACTGGAAATATTTATGACAATGATATGTATATATACCTAAGAAAGTTAAAGAGAAACTGTTGCATACATTGCAGATATCATGAAGTATCACTTTTAAAGTATAGACAGAAATATAGGCTAATACCACACTTTTAGCTTTACTAATTTGCATCATTATTTCTTCAGTTTATCCTGTCTAGATTCTAGGGGCTTATTTTATATAAGGCTTCTCCTCTGCGATCATAAGTTCCTTTTCCGTAAATGTTTTCACGTTGCTTCTAATATCATTATTTGGGGAGAAGGTTTTTAAAATTGTATTCTTTTCTTCTTCTTCCAAATCACATATTGTTGATCTTGATCACTTAGTAATTAAATTCATGATTCACTCTTTCCCATTAGTGATTAATGAACGTTTCTACCATCCACTGCGTTTAACGGTGGTGTACGGTTTCGCTTTAATTGTGTCTTGGATAGAAATATCAAGCGATTGCAGTAAACAGAATAAAAATAATTTCTTGATGACTTCTATTTTAAATATTCAAATTATATACTTCTTTCAAGCAAACTGAATTTAAACATTGTATTTCAAAATTAGATGAAATTCATTGTCTATAGTCTCCTCCGACTATTCAACGCGTTTATTTGGAAATAATTTAATAGCATACATAGCAAAACGTTTGTACAAAAACTCAAAGAACTAAATATACTCTGAAAACTATGCTTAAACTCAACAAACTAAAAAATTAATTTGAATGATTTTATATTCTATTAACATATATGTATATAATATATATAGGGGTTGATCGCAAGGTCAGCAGCCTCGCATCTCAAAAAAAAACATCGGCTTCCGAACCTTCTTTAAAACAGATGGAGGCCAAGGTTCACACTGGACTGTAGTGCCAAATAAGAAGAAGAAGAAGAAGAAGAAGAAGAAGAATATATACGTCCCAAATAAAGTAAATCAGTATAAAAAGCGATGAAGTTAGAATGGGAAAGTTTTTTCTGATATTTTATGAAAGACAGTGTTTCCTTTACTGAGAGATGGCAACCCTGAGATAACATTAAGCAGTTGCGTTCACGTTCATATATTTTATGACGCCATTTCACAACTAAAACAGGAAAATAAATAAGTCAAAAAAGTAGAAGCAAACACAAATGTTGCATACTCCGCTGTAAACTCGTTGCCACACTGAAAAAATTGAAAAAAATGCTGCCACCTTCACGTTGCTATTGTGAAAAAAAAATTTAATTTTTTGTTTTTAATTTTTTCGAGCATTTTTATTTAGTTTTCCTAATTGCTTTTCTAAGTGCTTAGCATACCCCAACGTCGACATTTCTACGTTTTACCTTTTAATTAACGTTAAGGTTATTTTGAGTCCTTAATGATCCTTAATGTCCATAAGAAATGAACGAAATCAAAACTGGAAAGGAAGCGTGCAACTTATGAGTTAATTGAAACCGTTAAACAATTTGAGCCTTGTTAATAAATTTCCAATTTTTCATGGGAATATTGTGAGAATTATGCCAACTTCTAACCTTTTAATAGGTGTCTGCCACAAGACAACACAAGACACAGCGGAACTTCAAAACAAAAGACGAAAGAACATTTCTTACATTCAGTCCATAAGAGCCGCATAAGAATTGTAGCTGTGAGGACATGGCAGCACTAGTAACTTCCTAGCTCAGGATGCCAAGGAACAAGATGCACATCATGTCTTTCGGGTTTACACCATTTCGACGCCAGCAAACTTTTTGGACATGTGTGTTGCTTCGTGTCGTGCATTTTAGCGCAATTATTTAATGAAGTTATAAATTTCAGCAAATGCAGGTAACCGCACTACTTGCTCTTAACCTCATAAAACTCGGTAAAAGTAATCACGAATACTTGCCAAATTTCGCTGCAGAAATTCACAAAATTTCAGGAAAATTCAAGAAATTTACACTGCATGTGTTCGCATCCCATAATTTGATTTTGTTGGCTTTTGGCTTTTGTATTTGGTCTTTGTTGTTCTTCATCACTCGAGGAATTCAATTTAGATATGTCAAATTTTCAAATTTTCAAATTTTCAAATTGTGATTATTGAAGTATGACAATACGCTAAAATTTGTCTGTGGCGTATGAGTAACTTTCCCCGCTTAAATATTTGCCATTTCTATGGCTATCCACACGACATTTTGCGAGAGACATGAATACTTCAACTATTATATTTTACCAAATTTACTGCAGAACCTTTTTATTCAATTTCTAACAGCCACACCCATGGATCCGACTCATTAATGTATTACCCACAATTGCCTCTATGAACTTTTGTTTCATCAATTTTCATTAAATTTATTTATTTTTTTCTTTTTCCTCACACGTGAAAGAAAAATGATCAACTTTTGCTCCATTGAACGGGTTTACCGCCTTCAAAATAGAAAAAAAAAAATAACAAGAGTACATAATATATAAAAAGGAAAAAAAAATTAAATTAATATTATAAAAAAATTCAGCTAACTTTTACCACGGAGACCAGTTTTTCGCGGAAAATCGTGAAATATCGAAAAAATAAAATTTGGTTTATTCTATGGAAAGGAAAAAATTTTGTATAGCAAATGAGTAGAAAAAACCAAAGCCGGAAATGAATCCCATGTGCATAAATACGTATAAATCCAAAAATAAATTGAATTAAAAAAGGAGCAAACTGACGCGCCACAGAACATAGAAAAAACGTAACGTAACGTAACGTAACCTTCTACGTAACATTAAACGTAATTTAGCATTTGTTGTTTACTTATGCATATGTCAGTGTGGGGCACATGTAAGTGTCCAACTTAGTGGGGGGATGCAATAAATCGAAGCATCAGACTTCGCAGAGCTTAAAGTATAGAAGAAGGCAAAAAATTAGTCAACAAAGTTGCTTTGATTTGGTCCATGGCTCAGGGTAAACATTGAACTTTTATATTTCTATTTCCTTTCTCATTAACAGAGTATATATCAAATTGAGTTGCAGATTATTATTATTATTATTATTGTTAAGATGTATATAGCAATTAGAAGCAGATTAAGTTAAATGTTCCAAAGTTAATTGTGACCTCAACAAATCGGCTATAAGTAATATTAATAGTATTAAATAATATAAAAATAAACACATCGTTTATCTCTATAGTTATTGTAGTTAAATACTCAAAGTAGAAAAAAAACGGAGAAGACTATAGAATCCTCTTAAAGATATCTTTTTTATTGGACAGTCTTCGATGACTCCACTTATTTAGTATTTAATACCCATATTGATTAACTTTCAGCAAGAGCATCTCTAAAGGCTTTATATAAGTTTAAGCTGATACTACTATACGATTTGAAAATTTTATGCAACTAAATAAAAACAATTTAAGAACCATTATAAAAATTGTGACCCTCACACCCTACAAAGCTGTGAACGTATTCTAAAAGAACTTTCAAGTTTTGTAGTTATGAGAATGAGAGGGAGTTAGAAGCTTGTCTGGCGTTGGCATCTTATATTGAATAAAGAAATCAGAATCTGTAAAGTAGGTTCAATACTGCAATTCAGGAAACTGGGATTAAAGAAATACTCGGAAACCATCAAGTGGTACAATAGATCTGTAGTTGACAAAGCGAAATCTACCAACTTCAAAATTTTATTAGTTATTAAATAAAAACTTTTGTGTTAGAAAAGTAAAACACTTTTATTTACCGTAACTACCAATCGGAATATAAGATGATATTGTTGGATTGATATTTAGTTTTTTTTTTTTTTGTTTTTGTAATACTTGAACCCACTAAACCACCTCTTAGGAATGAATGCAGAAGATTTTCACAGAATTTTGAAAACTTCATTCCAGTAATCAGGGGAGAGAGAAAACAGATAGACTTAGTACCTGGCGAGCTAGATTCATACATCATACATGCATACACTAGGGAAACTGGGTTAAAGAGAAGGGGTGGAGTTTCCGCTCAAACAGGCGGATTCTTTTCATTTGCACGGAAGAGATTGCAGACCAAATAATGAAGGCGTAAGTGAGTAGGGGGCGAATAAGGTTACCGTTTGTTTATACGTGTTGAACGGATCAAAAATATTTCACAGGCCTATTGACTGACCAACTCTTGCAGCTCTGTTTTACTACTACTTCAAGTTGTGAGAACTGATCTATGGTGACTATCAGATACAAGATCTTTGCATTGATTATAGAGTTTAAGACTCCAATATATGTCGATTCAAATTAATATCTTTTATACTAAATGTCTATACTAGTTCCTTTTGTAATTTGCTCTGCAGGATGAAAATATCATCCTTAGCGCATATAATTTTTGAATCTTACTCGATTCAACCTTTCCTTGTTCTTCCAAATAAAATAAATTTAAGAAATTAAGTAATTTTATTTATAATTCGAGTTACTTCTACCTTTGCAAACATTTTAAATTGTCGTGCTTGTGTTAGATGGATGATATTGTCCCAGCATAAACTTTGTCGTCACTGACTCAACGCTCACGTGCACTTCACACCATTTGTCAACCGTTGTCCTTTGTTGACAGGAACTGTCACAATTACAAGTTTATGCAAGGGACATTTTTTTCGTAGTAATATTTTTTGCTCATACATATTTTCTTGCAATGCTACGGCTAGCTTAACGGATTTAAGTGATATTTAGATAGTTTTGATAGTATAGTGATAGTACAGGGAAAGTATAAGGATTTAGGATTGAGTTACAAACACTAATGACAAGTGTTTTCATTACGCTGATTAATGGCTTTTATTTTAATTGATTGATGTTGAACTGAATTGACTAAATTACTATGGGAATTTATTTGAATGTAAGCATGTAAAATATATATGTTATTATCCATCAATTGATGTTAGAGTAATTCAACTTTTAAATATGTATATATATAACATCTCAATAATAACTTCAGTGGTAACAAAGGAGTAACGAAGAAGTACCAATAAAGATATCAAATGATGATATAATACCAAAAATTTCATAAAAACTTAAGTAAAAAATCTGTTTAAATTAATGAATATTTTTATTAAAAGAATAAAAAAGTAAAATACGAAACCCTTAATATTTTTTATCGAATTCTGAGATCAATACATTAAGTTTTTAGCTAACGTATCAATATGGTATGTCAATAAAAACATTATTGCTTCTACTTATGCTATCAAATGATATATTCTCACATATATTAGGGTCACATTTCATATGATTTCTCAATCACTAGACCTTACAGTCAACAAAAATTACAGACAAAAAATTTAGCATCCTTAAAAATATTACAAAA
>NC_051847.1:3512483-3520314 GCF_002237135.1 Teleopsis dalmanni | reverse complement strand
TTGTTTAGTAAAATTGTTGGAGATGTACTCTGATTTAAGGTAAAAATGACGTGTCTACATTTTACTTCGTTAATTTTAATTCGCCATTTTGACAACCATTTCTCCATCCGATATAAGTGAGATTGAAGTTGGTTTGAAGCTAACACAGTGTTTCTGTTTCGCCATAAAATTGCCGTATCATCGGCAAACGTTGTGGTGATAACTGAACTACTTATTGGGATATCAGATGTGTAAAGTACATACAATATAGGGCGAAGAACACTTCCTTGTGGAACGCCAGCTTCTATTGGGAAATTATTAGAAGTATATGATTTGCATTTCACTTTAAAGCTTCTATTATGCAGATACGATTCTAGAACTGAGTGGACATTTGCCGGTAATGAATAGCGTATCTTATATATGAGTCCATTATGCCATACTTTATCAAATGCTTGTTTAACATCGAGGAATACCGCGGAACAATATTCTCTGAGCTCAAATGCGTGTCTTATTTCATTCGTTATACGATTCACTTGCTCAATAGTTCCATGTTTTTTCCTAAAATCAAACTGGTGGGACGGTATTAAGTTTTGAACGTCAAGGAACGATTTTAAATTTAAAAGCAGTGCTCTTTCAAAGAGTTTAGAAAGGCATGGCAGTAAGCTTATTGGCCTGTATAAAGAGGCAAGCGTGGGGTCTTTACCTGATTTATGAATCATAATAATCATGGATGTTTTCCACTCTGTTGGATAAAAGCCAAATTTAATTATAGCATTAAAAAGTCTTGTGATAAAATTTATGGCCTAAAGGGGTAAGTTTTTTATCATGATGGGTGAGATATTATCATATCCCGGTGTTTTTTTGCAATCTAACTTCTTTGTGATTATTTGCACAAGATCATTGGCCGTGATATTCATGTCAATAGATGGTGCTGGTGGATCTTGAGTAGGAAAGTCATATTGTCCTGTTGCAGGATTTGGTTGGAACACCTCTTTTAGGTAATCAGCAAAAACGTTAGATTTTTCTTCATCACTTCGCGCCCAGTTTCCAAGAGAGTTTCTTATTGGAGAATCGGAGTCTATGGGAGGATTTATACCTTTGCTAGCATTCCACAAAGATGAATGGTTTTTGCCATTTGGACATAGGTTTTGAATATAATTATATTGTCTGACTTTGACTTCCTTGCTTAATGCAGATCTAAGTCTCCTTTGGGCTTCCTTAAATAAGTTTTGCGCTAATGGGGACCTAGATTTTTGCCATTCCCGCCTTAATCTACGTTTTTGTAAAACTAAATTCTCTATGTCACTATTTGTAAGTACTCTATTGAATCTGTAAATTTTATTGCCTTTAGGGGTGGAGTTTTCTGCTGCTGAAATCAGAATTGAGTTTAAAACTGAGGTTGCGTCCTCAATATGAGACTTACACTTTATCTTGTAGTTTGTGTGTATGTGTGAGTTAATATACTTTTTATATTTAAGCCAGTTTGTTCTAGGACTTGTAAGGCTATAGGAACAGTCATATAACTGAGGACCATCAAGTAAGCAAAATGTAACTGGAGAATGGTCAGAAGACAAATCGCAGCTAGTGTATGTTGAGATAAAATTTTTGCTTATGCCTTTGGATACCGCGAAGTCTATTAGGTCTGGTATTTTATTGTTATCAGCAGGCCAATATGTTGGCTGCCCAGGAGAGATTACGTCTAGTGCATTTTTTCTATTTACAATTGAATTGTAGAGCTGTTTTCCTTTTGGATTACAGAGTCGTGAACCCCAATACGTGTGCTTGGCGTTGTAGTCTCCCGCCGCAAGAAATCTTTCACCTAGAGTTAAAAAGTAATCCGTAAGTTGGGTCTCAGTAATGTTGAAGCGAGGAGGGCAGTAAACTGTCGATAAAGTTGAATTTTTTCCTGTGTGCTGTGTGCAATATCTGTGAGAACAAACTTCCTGTTTCCTTTATGGCATCTTTTTTGGTTCTAATGTCCAGAATTGTATTTTTATACTGAAACATTTCGGAAGGCCCCCAAGAGCTACAAAGTTTCATAAAAAGGCACAACTCTGATTTTTCCAACACGCCCAATTGACATGCCGGAGTTCAATGAAGACAAACGTATTTCCACTACGCCATATATCAATATACCTTAGTTTTCGAGATATTGAACTTTGAACTTTGAAAATATTACGTAAAAACCATCAATAACAGTAAACATGCCAGATGGCATTGTTAGAGCAATCAACATTAAAATTAGAGGTACCAGTTGACAATAGACGCCGGATATAGTTTTTGTTTTTGTGATCAATGTAAGATATTGATACTTTTAGTATCGATATCTCAAGAAGTAAGCAAAAACGGTATATTATGTAGTAAAAGAAGTTGCTCAAAACAGTTGTCTTTACTAAAATTCGTTATCAGAGTGGCATACTTTGAACATCAGATCAGAATCAGCTTCTAGTAATGCTCACTTCCTGAGATCATGATTTTAAGTCTAGTATTCTTAATAAAATAAAGAAGTTGTGATTATATCATACCATCGTTTGTTCAGATTTAACTTATGAATGCGCAGATAAAGCTAAGTAAAGCTAAGTATCTAGCTGCCTAAACTATAAGGTTAACGAAAAATCTTTGAACCGGTGATACAATATCACCTTTCGTTTAAAAGAAAAGCAGTTTAAAAAAACAGTGACAGCGGTATTCCTTTAGTGGCGTAACGCCATTGAGGTGGTCGAATTAAGGAGAATCTCAAAAAAGATATCTTGATGCGATTGAAAACGATCTCAAAAAGTTATATATACAAAACTGCAGAATAGTCAATGATTGAATAGACTGAGAAGGATGGCAAAGAAAACTTTGGTTCACTCAGGACTATATTGCCTTATATATATCTGTAATATATAGATATTAGAAGATATTCTCCAAATTTTAAAAACCCAGAATACTAAGTAAATACTATTGATTGTTGATTTTTAAATACGATAGAAATAGATGTTACTAAGTCGACTTCTTCTCAAAATATATATTTGACTGGAATTGACTGATTATGCTATAGAAATGGGAGAAGAATTATAAATAATTTTGAGAGCAGTAGAAATTTTTAATGCTTAATTTTTAAAAACTTGAGATGTTTTTATAATGATTTTTACTTGAAAATTGAAAAAAAAATAATACAAGCATTATACAAGTATAGTCTTTTAGCAGAGAATATTTGCAAAAATAGCATAGTCATTCACTTTAACATACATATTCATTTAAAGCATATAGGCATTGATAAAAGTATATATAAATATATTAAAATTTATATCTATCGATTTTTATAGGGCAAATGTCTAGTTTTCTGGTGGGTTCCGAAACATAAAGGACATGAGACAATAAAAGAACTGTTTGTCTCGTCAAATGAGGAACCAAACATCTATTCACTGGGGTGTAAGATAAAAAAAACTCTGGTATTGGTGTAAGTACCAATATAAAAATTACTTTTAAGTTTGTAAAGCTCAAAGACAAAGCAAGAGATTTATAGATATAAGCAGAGAGGGAACCGGGTTTCAGTTACAGCATTCAGGCTGAGTTACTGTGTGAATATGAGCCATTTCAGTGAGTAATATTTACCATTTTTGTAAAATGGATATTAAAACTTCGTAACACATAGTGGGAAATGACTTGATTCATACTACCTATGGAATAAAATAAAACTATTAAAGGTTGCTCTAGCTTATCTAAAGTCTAATGATCGACTGGAGTGAACTGGAGTGAACACAATAGATCAACTGAGTTGCCATGTAGATTAATTTTCACTTCATTAAAGCAATAATTCTCTGTCTTAAGAGTAGAATTAGGATGACATATGACAAGTGAATTTTCTAAAATTTCAGGTTTTTTTAGATCAAAAACAATATGGAAGCAGAAAAGTACAGGGTCTTTAACTGTTATCTGTTTTTAAAACATATATGAATGAATGTATATATCGGCAAAATCTATGAATCATCAGTAACTGCTTATAAAATTATTGGTGGTCATATTTCAGCCACCACTGTACTTTGAACTTGAAATTGAAATGAAAGTTTGTGTGATCTTCGTTGTCATTTCATAATCTTTTGGAGCACAAGAACTACTTGCACTTTCCGTCTGAACTCAAAAAAGTTTATTGACTTCAACGGCTTCAGAGAGCGTCCACAGCTTCATTGATGAATGAAATATTGAATGAAAAAGTATCTGAAAATAATTCATGAAGTCAAGACGAGTTTGAGTTTGTCTACATAAACAAATAAGCCGACAGATATTTCTTATCTTTTTGACCCACTTCGGTGCCGTGTGTGGGTGCGTCCACCAGTTAATTTATTGCTTATTATGGGTTATTATTTTACATCTAAGATTCTTTGACACTCTGAAGAGATTGAAGCAACAAAAGTGAAAAAAGAAACTTTAAATAAGCAAATATTTTTTACCTCGAGCGATGATACTCGTACTTTTGCCGGTTTCGTGATGAAAACAAACAATGGAGCCCAACAAAGTATCATCAATTGGATTGGAAACATATGATTAAAGTTAATTTTTAGGAAAACTGAAACTTGAAGCTTTTTCTTTATTTTTAAATTTATTCATATGAAGAAAAAATAAAAGAAATCGATGAAGACTGACGGCTAAACTGGAAGACTTCGGATGGCATTATTAGTTTTGCGGGCTTCGTTGGCAGACGTTGTCATTTGTTGTCAAGCGTTTGTGATATCGAAGATTAGAAATTTATTAAATTTTAAAATAATTTAAATTTAATTTTTTAAGTCTTAAATGAATTAATTTATATAAAAAAATCTTAAAAATTTCACTTAGTAATGGCTATTAAGAATATTTTAATTGTGTCGTTGATATTTTGTCTAATAAAATGCATTACTGCTTTATATGAGGAATGCAATCATGTAGTGAATTTGAGAGCCGGTGAGAAAATATATATTAACTCACCTTACTATCCCGATCAATATCCAATTGGCACATCCTGTCGTTATACGGTAACGGCACCACTGGATCACGAGTTGAGTTTTAAGTGCAATATACGATTAAGCTCGGTAAGTAAAGCCAGGGTGTGCTACAAAAATAGTTTACTTAAGATTTTTATATATAAAAAGTTTTCGAGAATCAAACCATACCAATATGTAGCGATGCAGAAAAACCAGGCATTGAAAAAGTTTTTTAGAAGGAAAAATAAATTATTAAAAATCAGTTCTTGCATTTTCAAGTGTCTTCAACTAGTATTTTCTAAAAAAGTAAATATGTGAAGTATTTGAATGCAGTTCCTATGATGGAGTAAAAAAATATTGCTTTTAAGTGGAAGTTCTAAAGCCACTTGACCAGATCCATTTACTTAAACATCAAACCTTTGCTTCGGTCTCAATTCATATAATTTGAATGTAATTCAAAAAACAAGCTCCTTTTCAAATAATATTTTCACAGCAATTAAGTGAAAATAGGTTTTTGTTTTGATACTCAATTTCTAACAAATTAGCACCTTTTAAAGTGACTACCCACTCACAACAAAACGCCAAACTGGCATTCCTCAGCGGAAGTTAATCCCACTGCGTACCACGGCAGACAGATGCTTCCTCATTCCAACAAAAAAACTGTGGAAAAAATTTAATATTTATATTTTAGCACAACATATTCTTAGTTAAAATTTCATTTTGATCCTTTAAGCCTCGAAAAAGCGTAGGAGGAAATATCCGAGAAGTGCTCGACTTGCACAATTTCACTTCTGAATGCTTCGAGTTAAGCTGTTAAAATCCCAAAACTCTTTATTTTTATGTGTTATTCAAAGCAGTTTTTTTTGTTTTCTTTGTTTTTTGACTTTTTTCCTACTTCATCATAAACTTTTCTTTGCAAATCTTTTCACACACATTAACAATAAATAAAAAAGAAATTTTTTTTATAGCCACCCGCAGCCACGCGCTGCCTGAACGAGGTCTTCTATTTCAACCGTGAAGGAAGTGAATTTTTAACGGATTCCGAGTATTTTTGTGGGTCAGGCACAATGGAAAGGAAAAGTTTTCTGAATAAAGCGGTTATTTCATACATTTCGACACCCATTTACAAACGCAATTTGCCAAAAGTATCAGAAGCAGCAATAAAAACAACAACAGCATCCACAACAAAAAGTCCCACCTTCACGGCAACATCTAAGGAAACCCTTACAACCGTTGGCGCAAACGGCAGTGGCAACACTACTTCCGCCGGCATTAAGGTACAGCAAGTCAAAACGGAAGCTGACTTAAATAATGCCTTGGCATATGTAGTCGCTTTGTTGTCCAACAACTTTGACGAAAGTGACTACACAACATCCACATCCACATCCAGACCCACACCAACAATAATGGCCATAAAATCATCAACAATTGCAACAAGAAAGAAGCAAAAGAAAACAAATCCTCCAGCAACAAGTAAAATCTCGTCCCACTCACCCACCGTCGCAGGTGCATCGAATGTCAGATTTTCGAATAAAGCGAAGCCAACAGTAAAGAAAGCAACACCAACAACAACAGCAGCGACAACAACAAGAACGGCAACAAAAAAAACTAAAAGCTTGGCTACCGTGTCTGATGTCTTATCCTCAATCACGTGGCAGCACACTTCCATAATGGCCAATTCCTACTCACTTTCCAACACTTCAATGACTTCGAGTAAACGTGGCAGAATTGTTTCCAACTCTGCTGGCTATAGTCTTTTCAATGGTGCTAATGGAGTCGGAGGTGGTGCTTTTTCTTGTCTTGTGGAAGTTATTGAGCCACAATGTGATTGCGGTTGGAGTATGTCAACGAAGATTGCTGGCATCTCGAGTGTCGCTGGTGTACATGAGTTTCCGTCAATGGCAGGCGTATTGACTGTTCGATTCAATAAGATTTTTTGCGGCGCCGCTATAAGTAAGTAGGAGTATCGATAGGAAAACTAAAGGAGTACCTGTTATCATATGACTTGAACATTTTATTTCATCAATGCTATAGGCATTGACAAAGTAGTTTTTCAGAGACGACAATACAATGAAAGAATATTTTCCAACTTAAAAAAATGAAAGGTGAAAGGTCTACCTATTGAGCCAGAGAATATTTTAGTCATTTAATTGCTCTATTTGAGTTCATATTGAAATTATCTTAAAATTATCTTTTAGTTTCTTTTTTAGTAATGAAATTATTGATAGAAGTTATCAATAAAATAAGTAAGATTATTTATAAGGGAAAATCTGCGGTAACTAACTATCATCTCGACCCCTTATGAATTTGTTGCAATCATGATTTAATAATAAGCTGCAGCACTATAAGCATTTTATTTTCTTTGAGAACATTATGAGGTTCCGATATCTGGTTCTGACAGTTTTCCAAGATCTTTGATTCTTCTTCTTCTTCTATAAAAAGAGATAGAGATAGTCAGTTGCTTCTACTATTTCCTAGATTTGATTGATTTGAAGATAGATGTGCAAGTGGCTGGTAGTAAGTTCGATAAGAGAAGTATCAAATGAACTATTTTAGAGTATTTTGAATTTCAAATGACAATTGATTATTGACGTATTTTATATTAAAATTATTTGACCTATGATCGTGAGCTGAAAGACTAGCTAGTAAAAAGCTTCAAACAAGCAATTCTCCCACTGAACTCAAATTGAATTTATTTAAGTTTTAATCTTTAGAATTCGATGAATTTCCAAAAAATATCTCAGCTAAAAATTATTTTATTTTTTTTTACAGTACATCACCGATATTTGCTCTCAGCGGCGCATTGTTTCCTAACGGGAGAGACAAATCGTACAGACTTGATTCGCATAGTTGTGGGAGAGCATGACGTATCGACGTGTGAGTTCATTATTTAAATATCATTTATATTT
>NC_051847.1:3490117-3512383 GCF_002237135.1 Teleopsis dalmanni | reverse complement strand
AGTGGCAGTAGCGCCGACAGTTCCAACAGTGCCAACAGTACCACTGTTCTGCTGATACTATTTTTAACTGCTCATTTGTATGCAAAGTTTTAGATTTTTAATATTATTTCTTTTCTTATTGTTTCAGCTTTAAGCACTGATGGCTCCAACTTAAATGCTGGCTGTAGTGCAAGGAGCGGAAGTGCTGATTTTCACATGTCACAGGATCTGTTGGTGTCGGAGTCGCGTTTAAATTCGAAATTTATGATTTTGTAGTAAAGGTGACAAGTACAATAGTCATTTGTTTGTGGTAAGTAGTTTAGAAATTGAGAAGGACGGAAGAGGAAGTCATGATTTATGAGACTTTTTGATGTGGTTACTTGTGGCGTTTGACTCTGAAAACTGTGAAAAAATGAGGAAGACTCACAAAAGTATCAGACACGATATGTGATTGAATTTAACATCTTTTAATGAAAACTTAAGAACGACTTTTTCTTTTTAGAATTCAAGAAAAAATTATAAATTAAAACAAAACTCTTATTGGACTTATTAAAACTACAAATTATATGACCTGAAGACCTATGATCCAAGTACAACTATCAATGCAAAACATACATTTAATTCCATACGAAAACTCTATTCATATCATTCGGCTTCAATAAAGTAAGATAAATATTATGTTATACTAACATAACTTTTATTATGGTATTAAAAAATCTTAAAGTCTTAAAAAATATATATAAGACAACAACAGACATTAGAGACAGCAAAAATTATTTCAACATAAAACACGGGTTTGTATTTTTTATATATCTTCTTCGAGTATTCTCTGCTAATAACAGTTAACTTTGTACAGTACTCTCATATTCAATCGTCTACTTATGAAAGCACATATACCATTTACGCACTTGTTTTATTTTGCCTTTGTTCAGGGAGAAAAGTCGGCTACCATACTGACAGTAAAGTAAAAATCTCGCCGCTTGGTCAGGATCTAATCTGTGGCTTATTCATTTTGAAAAAGAATTCAGTTTTAATTCATTTGGAAAGAGTTAGAAAAATGAGAAGACTATACTGATACAATTTACCATGGCAATCTCAATCAAAGCCGCTTTCAACATAAAAATATTTCAAGATTAAATCCGTCTAAAGAATAATTTGAACTGCTCATTTTTTCGAGCTTGAAGATCTTGTAGAAAGAGAATGAGATGACAAAGCATGAATTGGATGCTTGCCTAGCCTAGAAAGCTTGAATCACTCATTCAAATCGAATGAAAGCTCAATAAACTGAATTCCACCACCTTCATATATAGGCAATCTTCGGCTTTGATAAATTTAGCTTGTTAAATACTAAGCCTATCTGATCTTCACTCTGTCCTTCACTCTGTCTTCCATAATCATTCGTAAGAGGTTGTTTAAAAAAAAGAAAGATTCTATTAACCTAGGTCAGATAGCCTCAATTTATGATGTCACGAATATATTCCGAATCGTTTTTTTTTAAATAAATTTAGTTACTTCAAGCACATAGGTAACAATATAATTAATTAATATTTTAAATGAATACTATATATAACATAGAATAAACTTAATTCATTTTTATTCGACAAAATTGCTGTCAAGAAAGTATTGCTCGGGACTTCTTTTTACTTCCAAAGGGATTCTCTTGGTAACTTAATCAATTTAACAGTGATCTTTTGATAAATAACTTATATGATATATACGGAATTAGAATAACATTTCATTGCTTAAATTATTCAATATGCTTATCAGAAAGTAGGAAAATCATCTGCACGATTTGAGCGAATTATTATTATCAGAATATTATCAAAATTAGTAAAACCGATTAATTTCAAAGAAAATTCCTTTAAATAATACAAAGTACACAAAATTAATTAATTTTCTCTAAAATCCAAAATGTTAAAAGTTATAATTTATTTCGATCCATTCCACCGACCCATTCTAGTGATATACCAAACTCCTTACTTAACGTTTTCATTAACAATCGATTTCGATTATGACTACATTTTCGATTCATTTATTTGCTTTTGGTATTATTTATCAGGATATTATTATTAAAAGTTAATGTCATCTAATTGTGTAATTTGGGTGCATTTATAGGTTAATAAACATTGAATTATTTTTCCATGCACGCACAAAGGCTCCCCGTAAGGACAGTCGGCGGAGGTCCTAATGAATTTGGAAAGGCGATGTTAAATGAAAAGGTAAACATGCGTCTAAATAGTATTTAATGTGCACTAATTTAATACGAAGTAAATTCAATCAACCCCTCTCGCTCCTGCGAACAGCGCCCATCCATCCTCTGTGTCCTTTGTGGAAGACACAACTTACGCACAAATAAATACGCACACTAATGAAGTAATTAGAACAATTAATTTAATTATAAATTAAGGCATTCGTGACATTTATTGTCCTGCTTAATATTGTCCTTATTGTTATTATTGTTGTTGCTGCCGCTGTTGCCGTTGCTGGCATTGTCCTTGTTTTAGTTGCTTCATTAAAAGGTTAAAACAAAATTAAGTGCAGCATTTAAATGAATTTTATGTTTACAAAGGACGAAAATGACGAAATTATGGAAAAATGGAAAAATGGATTTTTGTCTGTGGTTACTCGTATAGGCTCTCGGGTTGATGGTGGCCGTAATTTAAGGTTAAATAAAGTTTGGTATTTACGGGACTTGCAGTGAATGTGGTTAAATGTGTCCATTATGAGTAATATTTGTTTGTACAGGATTATCGTTGAGGAATGTGTCCTTGTGAAAACATTTTTAATTTTAATGAATATTATTTGTGCTAATATTTTCACAATTCTTTAATATTTCACTTCACCTGTTTACTTAATGACATATTTATATTATGCATAAATAATTAACTTATGAATTATTAAATAAAAAATTTTAGGAATTGAATGTTATCATTAATTTCCCATAAGAAACACAGATATCAATCGAAATCCTTTGCCTGGTTAGGCATCTCATTTAAATGCGAGAAGTACAATATTAAACTACCTTCTTTGAATCATGTTTTCTATTATATTTTTCAGCTCCCTGGGGTCTGTAGGTGAAAAAACATTTAATCATTCGTAGTCTTATTACTTATATATCTTATGGCAGTATCATTATAAAGATATAATTGTATTTCACAATGAAGTACGAAAGGAAATACGAAAGTTAGTAACGAAGTTGGAAACAAACTTATTAGAAAAGAGGTAGCCTTGCTGCTTGTAGACTCAGAACCATTCTGTGGTTCGGGAGAAGGCTATTGAAGAAGAAGAAGAGGAAAAATAAAGAAAGCTGTACTGTGATATCCTATCAGCGGTATCGTAATCGAATTCGCTTAGAAGGAATTCCAACATGAACTGATAATAGTTAAATATTAGAACATAATAACATATCAAGGAACCCTCAACTCTTGATAAAAGTATGATTAAAATAATAATTTCGGAATAATGATCTTGTTAATAAAGCCCACATAAAGTAATATTTGTTGTAAGATTTCGTCATTATTTTAACGTTAAGGTTAAGGATAGTAGGCAACTTGAAAAAATAATTTAATAACAATTACAAATATTTTGACGGGGCACTGCAAGTTAGACTATCATCTAACAAAGTTGGAAACTTACAATATTGGAAGGCGAAAATTTTTAAGAGAAGAGAAAGAGGGCTCGAAAAACGCGCTAAGAGAGTTTACCTGTATATTGATATATAAATGAAAGCAATACCTAGAAAAGTTAGAAAAGGGAAAATATAGCTTGGAAATATGTGTGGATTGAGGATGGGTTGGATATTAATAGAAGCTAACCTGAGACAAAGCGGAGAAATCTAGCCACTTCAATGATACAAGGCAAGAGGTTAATTGGTTGTTCACATTTTGGAACACATTATAATGGGTAAAGCTTTAATTAACGCAAATATCGATAATTGACACATTTATGTGTAAGAAGTAACTATTTAACACATGGTTGTTTCCTGATCTCAATCAAGCTAAGATAATTCTTATGAGCAAGGAAGACATTGTTCTTTGCTGAAAATATTTGACCTATTGTGAACTTTGTTCCTTGCAACTCGAGACCCGACGTGGACATCTGCATCTGCGTGAAGAGCTATTAGCAATCATTTGTATTCGTTCTCACTCCATTGTTGGCTCCATTGCAATACATGTCAACGTGAATATGATGTGAAGAAAGAGATTGACGGATTCATCTTGGGCAGAGGACTTTACTAAATACAATGCCATTCGAGTGATTATCTGTGTTGGAATCCCGAATTCACCGATTTATTCAGAAAGTACAGAAACTAAAGAGTTATGTTGAAGAGGCTATGTGCGAATATAGCCTTTACAACATAACTATCGACGTATAAACTTTTCGTGAACTTTTATTAAGAGAATTTTTGGTGGAATCATAAAATGTAAAGCTTAACATACTAAGGAACTTACATAGGTTTGTCCTATGGAGGTTTATATTATCTTTGACAAAATATTCTACAAGGAATAAAAGCTAAAAATATGTTACCTGGTTTTTCCACCACGACTCCGACCCACACCAAAATAGACTGATTTTTTAATGCTAACTTATCACTTAGCTTTTATGACTATTTTTTGCGACAGGCAAATAGTGAATGGAGCCTTGCCGACTTGATACACAGAAGCCAATCAGAGGTATCTACGGTAATATCTGTCTTTACAGGGCACTTAACCATGGAACGGCATGGTGCTAGACTTGGCCTACTCTGTGGTATCTCCTGTAATGCATGTCTACCAGCTCTCGAAGAAAGGACACTAGAACACCTGATGTGTCTATGTCCAGAGAACTAGGCCAGAACTAGGCTTAATTTTCAGGGAGCCACTTCTTCAACACACTCGGCGATATCTCTAGTATTACCATTGGCCAGATTCTTGCCTTTATAAATGCCTCTGGCTGGTTCTAACTGACTTTCTCTATACTACCCACTATTACGAGGTTTTGTGGATTCAAAATGGCTTTTTTTTAGCTAATTGAGGACGACTCGCTTCTCCCTCCACCACAACTAACTAACTATCACTTAGCATATACAAGATTAATTGCATCTATTATAAATAATTAGAAAATATATTTAGACACCCTTAACTCCTGAGGCCCTATTCTCCACTGGGAGTTAAAGCAACAAAGAAGAAGGAGAGTACATATTTTCGAATAATAATTTTGGAGTAACAATCAGAGTAACGAGGCATAGACATTGTGTATTTGTTGTAAAATTTCGCCATTATTTCAACTTTAAACTTCATCGGCTATTAAGGATCCGTAATTTCAACAATTTAACATCATTAACGCATTTTTACTACCTCCAATACCTCCAGGTATCCTTTAAATATGTTGGGCCACTTATCTGGAATACAATAATTTACGAGTTATCAATAAACAGGCGCGCACGTTGGCCGTTATCAGTCTGGCATCAGCCGCAGCCGTGATTGCGTATTAATTTTAAAATTATTGTCATTATTATTATTATTTTAATTTTGCTGCATTTTCGCGGCGCTTAATTGAATTATATGTGTTTTAATTGGCTCACTTAATGTTTCAATTTGCGTGAGGTGCGAACACATTTACAACTAACTTCACACACGCACACACACACACACACACACACGCAGATGCGAAAAGGTGGCTCATACGCTGCGGGGCTCAGCAACAGTTTGGAGCGCAGCAACTTTGCTGCTTTGTTTGAAGTAATTTTGTTTACAAATTAAACACAATTTTGTGGTTGTGTGTGTGTGTGTGTGTGTGTGTGTAAGTATGAGTGTGAGTATGTTTGAATATCACTGTCGGTGTGTTCGGTGCTGTTGGATTTCGACGCTTTAATTGGTTATTTTTCGTAATTCCAAATTAATTAACTCGCACGCATAAAACGCAACTTTGCGGTCGTCATTGCTGGAGGTGTGGATTTTTGTGGTGCACCGAAATTGTCATGAATTATTTAAACTATTTTGTGATTTTGTGATTTTGTGACGACAGTGCAATCTTGCAATCCTGTAAAAATGATTAGAAAATATGAAATTTGCGTTAAAATAAAACCTTTTCATTTAATATTAAAATAAAATAATTAAAAAGAATTAAAAAATAATTAAAAACACTTTAAAGTTTTTAAATTAAATGTAATAAATCAAATTACGGATTGGAAATTATCTAAATTATACATGGACTATATCGGATTCCGGTGTTTAATCATTTTTGACAACATATGTGTGCAAATATCGTCATATAACATTGAAATCATACTATGAACTGTATGAACACCAATCTAAATAATCAAAAAAAAGCACTCAATTTAAGATATAGCCAAAAAATATATTGAAGAGAGATGGCTAAACCTTTAAATTGATTCCGTTCTGTAATAAAGTTTAAACAGCAGCGTTATCCCAATCCTACTATACGGGTCTGAGCCTTAAAAATTACATATCATATTTCTCGGAAACTGCAATAACTTTTCAATAAGTGAGTAAGAGGAATACGTAGTGCCACTTCGTTGCGCATAATCTCCAACTGCGATCTATCCACAAACAGCAGATAAAACATCGTAAATATACAGAGAGGTTTTTGAACAGTAGTGAATTACAAAATTTTTCTATTGAAGTAATAGTTTCAATTAAAAAATTAGTTTCTTTCATCTTAATTGACTTTAAAATTAAATTTAACATATTAAAAATAATGATTCTTAAATAATTATTGATAACGTTTGACCTTTACTTTACGAGCATCTAATTCTAATTAAAACCTTACACTTCCCCTACATTCTTGATCTGCTTAATTTCTTTTTTCTCTTAATTCTCTACTCATCTCTGTTATTTTTCTTTTTGTTGCTTTAAGTTGATATTTTTTATTTACTTCACTCAGTATTTATCATATCATTTTCTACTCTTGTTCGCGCAATCTTCACTTAGCACCCAGATTTCGTGCATTTAACATTTCACTTAATGAGGTTCCTTTTTTTCTATTCTGTATCTCCCATATTTCTCAACTACTATCACTTCGTGTATCCTCGTTTTTGTTGTTATCCTTGTTTCTCTTATTAGAATTGCGTTCCTAACTACTGTAGCGTACTATTGTTTTAGCATTCACACCATCGGAATAAAGGCTAGAATACTCTTGAGGTAAGTCATGCTTATTAGAGGCGACAAAAATCTATTAGGCACCACCCGATAATGCTCAGAGTGATTTCACGATAGTAAGACGGTCAAGATGTGATAATGATTAATTCCACGAGAATCAATGCTCACAGCTTCCATTATCCTGACCAATAGAGACTGACAATATGGGGGTATCGTGGTGACTGTAGTTAAAACCCAAAGGTATGCTGGAAGAATGATTTTATTTACTTACTTTTAATCGGTTTGGAGCTGCATTTTCCAAAACGGTACTGTGACCCAAAGAACAGCTGAGATGTGAACGCTCTCTTCTTAGAAATAAACTATATCCAAACGTAAAGCTTCAATTGGTGCAGGCGAAATTTCTTGAAACTCCAATGCGACGGTAATCAGCGAATTATACTGATATGTGTGAAAGAACACCGTGGTGTTAAGCTTAAATGGTTAGTATTCAAGTTAAATAATTCTAGACTCTAAGTATCGGGTACTAAGCAAACAAGAGTACATTTCATTATATATAAAGATAAAGTGTAGTAGACCATATCACCCAGCGTAGAAATCACTCCTGTCCCATTTGTTCTTAACCGGCCTATACTCCATTCGGGTAGGCCCATGTACCATATATCAATGACATATATTATATTTATTGATTAATAATAAATTAATATTAAGAATAAAGTTCAGTGATGTTCGCTAGGCTGACTTTTAATATTCCTGAATAATTTTATTATAAAGAAGTAAATATTTTTATTAAAGCTTTTGATAGATTAATAGATCAAAAGATATGGTTATTTCAGATTTTTGTTGTCATTCTCCTGTCTTTAGTAAAGGTCCAGATGTTCGTATTTGTTTTGTTAAAAAAATTTACTTACTATTTTCAATCAATACAATATGTATTAACATTCAACAAATTACTAAATAAAAAAATTTATATATCATGAAAAATAAAATCTCACAAACATTTGACATATTTTTTAATTTTTCAATAAAAATACCTATCAACAGTGCCAATCCATTGCCGCTGCACTGCTAAAGCCCAAATAAACTACAAATGCTAAATATTTAACGAAACAAAAGCGAAGCTTGAAGAAAATAATTAAAAAAAAACAATAACAAACTAAAATATTTACTCTTTATCGCTAAACAAAACTAAGAGCGCAAAATTTTGTAAAGAAAAACCTGTTCGCTGCTTTTTCTCTCTGTCTCTCTCTCAGCGGCCAAAAGCTACTTACAAAGAAAATTATTTTACTCTTCTGCAATTTTTACATTGAAGCTGAGAAGCTAACGCAGCAGCAGCGGCAGCGGCAGCAGCAGCACCAAAAGCAGAACACGTGTTTTTTCGTTTTTCATTGTGTGTGCAGCGAAAATGAAATGTGTAAAAAAATGGGCGAAAAGCGACATAAGAAAAAATGTGTTCATTGCAAAGTTTTTTCTGCTTATTTTCTGCTTTTTGCTACTATTCGTAAACAAATTTTTTGATTGGCTGATTGCCGCCGTAGCAGAGCAGCGACGTTGACGTTCTTTTATGTGCGTTAGTTTGTATGTGAATAGATACCGTTTAAATTTTCTACTCACTCACATTTGTAAGTGGAAAATGCGATGATGTTTTTCACCATTTTCCGCATATGTGTTTCTTATTAACGCATTTGTTTGTATTGAGTGTGATGTGGTAGGGAAAAGCAAATGTTTATTTTTTGCTTAATTTTTTCGTTGTCGTCGTCGTCGTTGTTGTTGTTGTTCATATGTATTTTTATACCAATTTAGTTTATATTTTTTTTTGGTTTTGCTTTTTTTGGTTTTGTTTTTGTTTTTGCACACAATTGTAGAAATGAAAATTTGTAGTTGTGCTATGTTGCCTAAGTTGAGCGGTTTTGTCTTCATACATGCGAAATGAGTAATGAGATAGTGCCATCTCATTTTGTCTTAATGTGGCAAATATTTTTATTTTGTTTGGATTTGGATTCGAATTCGGATTCAGATTCGGATTTGGGGAGGGAGTGAGTGCAGAAAATTTATTAATTTTTTACATGCTTATGTTAATCATTGAGTGAGGCAGCGCAGTTTGTGTGTTAAGTTAATTAAAAATGGGAGGTTACAGCTCCTAAAGCCAACCCACATGTGCGCGTACATTTATGCAATTAATTTATGATTTTTTATTGTTGTTGTTGTTGTTGTTGTTTTTGTTGTTGTTTATTAGCAAATTATTTTTTTGCATTCTGAACTGAACATTCTTCGTTGATTAAATAAACAAATATAAATTGAGTATTTAATATGTATAAATAAAGTGCAACTAATTGCTTATGTATTTTAATATATCAAAAATAATGTTACCTTTATATAATTATTTTGAAAAATTCTATTAATTTGTATACCATAATTAATTTGAAAAACTATTAAATTGTTTATATAGTTAAAAACTGCTTCTTCTGCTAATTATGATTTGTATAGATTTGTATATAAGTTAATATTAAAAGTTACAATTTTATACTAAAAATGTTTGCGTCATGATCTACAATATTATGGAGATAACTATTTTGAGAGAGCATGCCATTATCTTTTATGATTCCAACAAAACAACTTATATAGTAAATTCACAAAATCTTGATATTACATTAAACCGAAGTTTTAAAATTAAAATTTTCATAATTGTATTTAAAAGAAACAAAATAATTCAAAAAAAATAACTTTATAAACTTGATCAATCACTAATATCTTTAGTAAAGTAATAATTCATTTTACTTTGTTACAATTTTTTTTTCCAAATCGAATATATATATTGTATAGAAAATCTAATGAAAATAAATTAATTTCATTTAATATCTTAAAAAATATTAGAATATTTCTTATCCCTTGTTATTAATATTATAACAATCTAAATCAAAAATTCTTATTCACTTGAATATGAACAATTTTTTCCAGTGCACTTACCATTTAAATATATCACATGCAGAGGAATAGCAAATGAAAAAAGTTATATGCATGAACTACTAAAAACCTAATCTCCATAAAAAATATTGCATTAAAAATGCTAACTTCGTAATTTTCTAATAACAAAAATAGCACAAATTTTCCACCAATCGCTATTCTACTTTTCCGCCAATTAATTATTTATGCACTGCAACCATTCAACGGAGCACATTATTTACTTCACACAGACTTCACAACTCAACGGCACACTGTCCTGTCCCTATGCACTACCCTATATGCATGCAAACGCACACATAAACACACAGGCAAACACCACACGATGAAGCTATCCACAAAAAGTGCGTAACACCACACTTACAACCCACAATTGTGCGTTAAGCTGATTGGTGAAAAACTGTTAAGTGTGAGTGCATATGTGCTGCGTCTGTGTGTTTGTGTGTTGGCTTATGTATGCGTGTGAGTGGTAAAACCACAAAAGCACAGCCCCAAACTTAATAGTAAACGCTAAAACAAAAACAACATTAGCACTAACAACAACAACAACAACAACAAACAATATGAGAAAAATGTTAGTTTTTTTAGTTTTTGTTGTTGTTGTAAAAGGTAATTAAAAATTCGTAGTAAAACAGTAAAACGTTACAGCCGCACCAACAACAATGTAGTGCGCACTAACAACAAATGTAGCAGCATCTGCAATAGGTTTAGTTTGATAATTTTTGCAGAGTAAATTGTTAGGTACTTGTTTCTATGCTTGTGAGGGAGACAGGGGAGCTTTTATGTTTGGTTAAAGGTTTTTGCTGCGGTTTGCATTAATGTTGCTTCGCCTGTTTTTTTGTTTTTTTTTTGTTTTTTTATTTTTATTATTTTTTCATTTTTTGAGTGCTTTGCTTCAACTAGAAAAAAAGTCCGAATCGCATTGAAAATAAAATGTAGTAAAAAGCTGCAGCCTACATTTAGGCGCTGCTTGATATGTAATTTGTGCTGCCAGCGCTATTCATTCTATTTGATCGCCTCTTCATCTAAAATGGGTTTTAGTTGGTTTTTGCTGCACGTTTGCGTTTTTATTAAACTCAATTAGAGCTTTACACAATTTTTCATATAATATCTTTTAACGATTATTTTTCGTTTTTGTTTTTATTTTTGTTTTTGTTAAGTTTCATATTTACTACTACACTTTCGGATTTAGAGTGTTTTAAATTTAATTGCTTAATTACAGCTTTGCATTTTTATCGTAGTAACTTTTTATACCGCGTTATGTATTTCACTCGTTTCTCGTAATCAATAAATATTCGGAACAGATTTAGAATTTTAAATATAAATGAAAAGTATATTAATGACGTACGCGAGTATAACAGCATTAGAGACAAACGAATTATAGACATAGTTTTGATAACACATATATATTGGAACATATGTGGAATTAAGAAAATCATTTAAATGCAAAATGAGTCTTATCAGAAAAGTCTGTTTCTTCTTCTAATTCTAAAAAAAATTTTGATATTTTAATGTGAGGATGAGAATAATCGTCGAGTCTTCTGAGATCATGACACAATGAGAAACCACAAATCTAAGCTAATCATTTTGCTGCATACGTCAAAATCACTGCCTATAGTTATCGCTCATGTCAGGTACCTATACTCTGGGTAATAGTAATAGCACTTTTTTAAGAACTCCATCAATAAATACATGCATTATTTGATATTAAAATATCTGAAATCTTCTGTACTATTCATATAGATTATTACATCAGAAATTTATACTTATATTATAATCACCTAATAAAGAAGTTAACACGATACCGATTTACCAAGCACGCTTATTAAACTTTTGATTCAAATAAATTTTTAATAAAATACTTTGAACAAATCTTTTTATTAAGCAATATGTTAATGAAGACATATTTCGAAATATCGGAATTTAAAGTTAAATATTTTTACTTAAAAATACTCGTCAAGTAAACACGCCATCTATGTTAGTTATTGTTGCGAAAGTATAATATTTGAAAAACTCTTCCATAGAATTATGAACTGATCACCAATTAGAAAACTGAAATCCACCCATATTATTAATCAACACTTCATTAAATATACTACAACACCTACGCTTATTTAAAATTCTTAATAATATATATAGCCGTTTATATCAAACATTTATTGAATCCCGTGATAAATGATATCTAAAGTCTAAAAGTCTGAAATGACTTAGATACTTCCGATTTACTGGCCAGTGATCTATCAACATCGATACGAATTCTGCCAATATGATATTTTCGCAATATAAGTTTCCCTTCCGATAAATTATAACTTGACCATATTCGTTCGGATTTTTCTCAGCCCATTCGATTTTCCATTAATAAATACTACATGCAGCTTACTTCAAAATAGGTTACGCTAGGGTAAGATATTAGTTGCCCCTTATAATGCCGTCAAAGCTACCAGGGAAAAGGAAGCTTTACTTACGATTACTTTCATTGTGACTCAATGTACCATCATTGAGCTCCCAGTTGAATTGATTCAGATTAACTACAAGTATCATTACATTTATATTATATATTATATATAATGCTTCTATTTCTCTTACCATATCTATTATTAGATAAAATCATTCAGTGTATGACGAAAACTTACAGATGAGATAACTTTAAGGTTACCCAAATTATAGTTATTTACAGTATAATGAACTAAGATAAATTTTACATAATAGTTTCGATCTTTTGTAATCAGTAAGTCATTGTAATACTCACATACAAAAGGTAAACAATACGTTTCCCGGTTCTAGTGAT
Organism: Teleopsis dalmanni; assembly: GCF_002237135.1. Taxonomy (NCBI): domain Eukaryota; kingdom Metazoa; phylum Arthropoda; class Insecta; order Diptera; family Diopsidae; genus Teleopsis; species Teleopsis dalmanni. Next base: position 3,499,558 of record NC_051847.1, on the reverse strand, counting down.
AACGGTGCCAACCTTACGCTAGGTCAGGCTTTGGCCTTGCTACTTCTTTACCAGTCACTCAATTTGCTGTGCTCCACTTACGCTTTTGGCTCCCCGCAATGCGTTCTAACACCAAAACGCGGAACCGTCACAATTGCCAAATGAAAGTATTTCCCACCCACATTGCTCCACGGCGCTTATCTTTATTACATGCAATTGGAGCTGCGGCTAAATTCCGCTGAAAATGCAAGCAATAAACTGTGAACTCAGTATCTGCAAGATACTTTGCTTATCGAAATTTCGTTAACATTTCGCTACTATTTCGTTGAGCGATCGAGTAACGTCGAAACGCGGGGACAGCTGTCAAGTTCAAAAACATTTCAATTCTTTGAGATACAATAACTCAATATTGTTTACTGTTCTGAAATTATTTGCACAATTGTTAATTATGAAAGCTGAAAAATGCGAAGACACAGCCGAACAATAAATAAGAATATTAGAAGTCGTAAACGGAAGACAGAAAATATTTGCAATTTATTTAATATCAGTTTTCATTTTTATTTTATTTTATTTTTATTATAATTGAATATTGCAATTATAATGAGGTTCGATTAGTTAAGTAATTTGGTTTAAAAGCTCCGCAAAAGTGTGCCCTTCTTCAATTCGCAGGCAAATTTCCAACGGTGAACTCCACTAAGAGGAAGAAATAAAAAACTCTAAGTAATCTGTGCCACATTTTGGAAAAATAAAAAAAAAAAATATTCAGATACTTTTAAAGAATAAACAAGATTCGTGGTTGTTTATTATATTTAAATAATTTTGTTTTCGTTTGGTGTTTTAAATAAATTAAATTTTTTTCTTGTTTTAATTTATATCTCTCGTATTATCACCTGCTTAAAGTAAATTCCAAAAGCCATTTATACTTCTATTATCTTTTCCTCGTACTTTGAGATAATAGATAGTCTGTTTTGCTGACTGTTCAGTTGACTCGTATCTAAACAATTAAAACGGCTGAAATTACAGTGAATCTTATTAGTCGACGTCTGTCAGCGTCTAATTAGAGAAGATGTCGGGTTTGGAAATCCTTCCGGCTGCTTTCAGTGGTTTGTGAAATATTTTATAAATAATCAATTTATTTAAAAAGTGCTAAAATAAGTGTTTGAACAAAGAAAATATCCTTTCTAATAAAAGTAAAAACTATAAAGACGAATACTTTCAAAAGTGACAGAATAATTAAGTGAACCGCTTTCGAATCCAAATTAATTCAAATATAAAAAAACTCAAATAATAAAAATATCTACTGACGAATAATTTTAATTTAATTTTAATATATAAAATTTTTAATTTTCATTTAAATATATTTCATTACCAAACTGTGATCATTTTGAATATATCTTGTGGTTGTGATCTATAGCTAAAATGTTAATGCGAGAGTATACAAATATATGTGAAATTGCAATAAATATTAATAAATATTAGATTAAAAAAACTATATATTAGATAGCGGTTATAAAAAGAAAAAAATCCTTTGATTAAAATAATTTAATAAATCACATACGAAATAACTGCCACTTAACAGCACTTAAAAACTGAAGAATTAAATTCGCAAATAAACTATTTAGTAAACCTCTGTATATATACTTACGGTATTAAAACAAATATATTATTAAACAATAAAAAATATAATTAAAATTAAATAAATAAATACATTTATTTATTTGACTTTTTATTAAAAGTTCTGTATAAAGCAATAGGCCAAGCAAAAGCATCTGCTTTAAAAAGTATTATTTAAGAAGCAGTATTTGCTTTAATATTTTTTAATTTATTTATTATCATTTTATTGTAGACTATTTTACTTATTCTTGCATTTACCTATGTATTATTTATAAATTGTTGAAATTAAAATTCTTCTATCTTATCACCATTCCTATTCAAAGTTGAAGTTTTGGTGAAGAATATAAAAATTTTAATTAATCATTTTATTCAATTTAATAATTTTATAAATAAGTATATAAATGTGAAGCTAAATATGAGATTTATTCCATCAAAATAATAATAATAAAAATAATTAATAATTAGAATAATCATCATTATATTTCCCTGCACAAGAATCCACAATGGGTTTTGACTTCCTCCACAAGCTAACTCCATTTTGCTGTATATCTCTCTAGCTCTCTAGTTTCGATAAACTACAACACTTAAAAAATGTGAAAATATATCATCTTCATTATCCTTGGGAGTTCCTAACAAATAATTTTATTTACGAATTAAAAAAAAAAGCTTGAGGTAGATGGACTTAGCATACATGAAGATCAAGAGCTTGCCTTTATGCGACAAGGCACTGAAATTTAAATTAGAACACAAACTCCATCACTACTTGTAGATAGTAGTACATTTGCACGATTGAAACTGATCGTGATATTATCATGTGTCCACATGACCAGACTATAGTGAGAAGGTGCTCAGATAACCAACTCGAAGTTCATATTATCAGAACTATATTAAAACTTCTGTTTTACGCATGGAGTATTCTTCTTTAATGAAATCCAAAGTATAATAACATTTAAATTATCCGCAGTCGGAGGAAATAGTTTTAATTTAAAAGACGGATTTGAATTATTGAAATACCGACCCCTAACCATGTTAGTGGTACGTAAATTTTATAAGTATTCCGAGATTATCTGCACCTGCAATTGTGCTATTGAAGTAAAACAATATCTATATATTTAAGGACTACAACTACAACAACGTTATCATATCTTTAGACTCTTATTATTTAGGGAATATCGAGGACATGTATATTATACCAAAAAGTAAAGCTACTCAATATCAATTCTTATCGCTATATTATGTTTAATACCGTAGTCAGTTGTAAAAGTAATTATTCCCATATCTATATGGTTAAATGGAATTGTAACAGTCTTATAGTCATTCCTATCCTTTTACCCAATCCTCTTAGCCTCATTAAAGAAATTAAGAAGTTCTTCTTATTGTCTTTTCTGTTTAATACCTCTTTCCAGTCTTTCTGTTTTTGGGTTTAGTCACAATGGTCTGACTACTCACATCCCAACCCTCAAATAAAAAACAAAACAAACAGTCTTAAAAACGGTTCTTTAGTTCAAAATAAAATAACTCCCACATAATGATAACGAAAGCAACATTTGAAGCTAAATTAGTTTCTTCACAATTATTTACTAAATTTATATAATATATGAATATATGTATAATATTTTTGTTCTTAAATATAGCAAAAAGCCTGCTGTTGCTACTCACGTTTTTATTTGCGCACATATGCACCATTGAAGCTGCTTTATTTGATGGATGCGATCATCAATACAATATTAATGCCGGCAAATCGGTTTTGCAATCTCCATACTATGATAGTTATTATCCCGCAGGTACTTCCTGCCGTTACAAGTTCATAGCGCCTCTGGACTATGAAATACAAGTCAACTGCACTATTGATACCGACAAGGTAATTCTAATAGAATAAAACGACATACATTCATGGGATCGAAACTGATCAAACTTTATCGTAGAATGGAAATCAATGTTCGACAGAATTTTTTTACTTGGCACGTGATGGCGATGTTCAATTGCGTGGCTCTGAGCAGTTCTGTGGTCAAGGAACTTTTGTTAGAAAGTCTGTATTTCGCTCAGTCACCATGGCTTACGTATCCTACGGATCGTGGGGTCGTTTCTCTTGTGATTTATATGCTAAACCACAAGCCTGCGATTGTGGATGGTCCGTGAATACAAGAATTGTCAATGGTCAAGAAACAAGTGTTAACGAATTTCCAGGCATGGTGGCACTTAAGGACCTTGACACCAATCTACCACTTTTCTGTGGAGGTTCAATCGGTATGTTTAGAAGCTTTTGATCATTAATATATTTATATTATTGTCTTTTTATTATTTGGATTCATTGTTAAGTTTTGTATTATATATAAACTTTGTTACATATTATTTCTTATTTAGTGGCTCACTATTACATACTAACTGCTGCCCACTGTACTCGACAGCAGCCAAGTGCTTCCAGAATTCAGGCACTTGTTGGAGACCATGATCTTTCATCCTGTAATTTTTTGCTTTTATATTCAATTAGTAGATTTTTTAATCATTCTTTTCAATAGCAACCGAGTCAAGATATGCAGAAACATATGCTATTGCAAGTATCATAGAGCATCCCGGTTACACATCGGACCCAGTATCAAATGATATTGCACTTCTGAGAACTGTTCAACCCATAGAATGGTCACGTGGTGTCGGACCCATTTGTTTACCACCACCTGCGAATGCGTAAGTATATGGGATGACTCTGGTATTAGCTTTTAAAACAAATATTTTTCTTTTAATTCCATTCTTTAAAATCTCAAGTGGTTTTGTGTTTGTTTTAATTTTTTTTTTTTTTTGATTGTGTATTGTATATATTTCTACCCATCCGTTTTTATATATAATATTTACCCCATATTCATACTTAATAATTTTATTGCTACTTAAATTATTCTTTTTTCCCTCATATTAAACAAAAATAGTTCCCATCCTATAAGGGTTCCAAGTACAAACACATTTTTTCGGTTCAGCCTATATTTCTTTACTTTTTCTTTAGCATCAGAATCATGTTTCTCTTATATATACACATACGAAGAAATACATGTATCAACAATGTATTAATCTTATTAATCTTGTTTTCCTCAAGTTCTCTGTTGCATACCACTCTCCAATAAAACTCATTCCCACTTATTTTTCCTTATTAGCAGAGTCAATCACAGTTCTTATCGTCGTTTCTCGATTTCACTCTCTTACAGTTATGACACATTTGACTATGACTATGTTGACGTTGCCGGCTGGGGTACGATTTCCTTTGGTGGAGCTATTTCCAATAAATTGCAAAAAGTAAACTTAATGATCTTGGATCAGAATACATGCCAGCAAGCCTATCAGGGTGTTTCGATTTCTACATCTCAGATGTGCACTTATGATTATACGGGAAGTAGTCGCGACAGCTGTCAATTCGATTCGGGCGGTCCCGTTATTAAACGTGGTGCACGCATGTTCTTATTGGGTTGCATCAGTTTCGGCAACATTTGCGGTCAAGGCGGATATGCTACAGGGATCAACACGCGCATTACGTCTTATCTTGCATGGATAAATGCTAACATCCAATATACTTCGTGCATCGTTACTATGTAGACTGGAAGCGAATAAAAAAATACTTTTATGAAATGTGAATAAGATTGGGCAATAAAATTGTAAATAAAAAGATATTTGTTTTATGATAACTGAGTTTAATTTCCCGAAGTCGAGATATTGTTTATGAGTGTGTTTGTGTGTAAATAAGACAGTGTAAATTGCAGCCAATGGATGAAGTGACGCAATTTTAATGAAGCTTAAATTTCGCAACATACACTTAATACGAAGTCTTATAGTTACCAAAATACCAAAAAATAATTTAGTTTGAATTCTTCTGCTGAATAATAAAGATGAAGTCGGAAACACGAACAAGTGAGTTTGATAGTTAAAAAGGAATACAAGTTAGTCTCTAGTTTTGAGATACATATCTCACCCATTTTATTTATCCATGTAGTAATTAGTGCAATTTATCTGTGGCTATTATTTTTCACCACCTCAACTGCTCAGGAATGCAGACCACAACAGTATCAGATGTACTCTACACAGCAGGTGCTCAATATAACCTCTCCTAACTATCCGAATGCATATACGCCAGGTAGTAGTTGCCGTTACAAAATACTTGCGCCTTTGGACCACGTGGTAATACTTAATTGCGTGTTTGAAGTGGTAAGTGAATTCCTAAACACCAACCATCAAGCTTTTCCCTTCACTTTTCACTTTTTTTACTCTGAAGTATCCTAATTCATGTGGCTCTGAAAACTTTTACGTCTCTCGTGATGGGGATTTTCAATATCGGGATGCCGAAATATTTTGCAGCAGTGGCAGTATTAGACGCACCTCACTTTTCCGGTCTATAACCTTCGCCTATTCTTCAATAGCAACTACAACGAACTTACGTGGACGTTTCTTTTGTCAAGCAATAACACGACCCCAGTCCTGTGATTGTGGTTGGTCATTTACACCCAGGATCACAAATGGGCAGGAAGCTAACAAGCATGAATATCCATCTATGGTTGCTTTGCGCGATATCACATCTCCACAGCTCATTTTTTGTGGTGGCAATATAAGTACGTACAAATATTCCACTTCATTTAAATACAGATTATGAGTTTCATCGAACTTTCATACTAAAATCTCATTTATGATTCGTATAAATCAACATTTTTCTCTTGATAAGGTTTCAATTATAACAGATAGATTGTTAGTACTACGTGGTCTTTATTATGGGAACTTGAACAAGTAGTTCATTTATTGCTATGACACTTATCGGAGAACGCACATTTCCTCTTCTGTAACCTAATATTAACAAAACACATTCATATTGTTAAGTCCTTTTGTATACGAAGAATCAATCAGTAACGAAACCAAAGAAAAGTAATCTTGAGAGACTATCAGGCAACTATCAAAAAATTTAAATCTCAAGAAAATAGAGTGCTTAGCAAAGCTGAATGTGTTGAAAAGGTGGAAATAATCACATATGAACTCTTGGAGTCCGAGTTAAGTAGGTATCAATTTGGGATTCTTCAGGTTACTAAATAAAAAAGCAGGATCGATGCTTGCAGGTCCAGTACCCATATGAACACAAAAAGAGAGAAAATTATTAGCTTCAAAGTTACTTGGAATCCTTGGATGGATACTCAACATCTTATGATAAGTAAAACTTTAAAAAATAGTACAAGTGCTACTATTTATTGAATCAATAGTGACTGTAAGTCCGAGTTGTGAGCACAATAGATTTGAAGGTAGCGATAAAATATCCTCCTTTTATTAAAATAATAATAATCACATAGTCAAGCTCCCTTCAAAGATCCTGTTATATCAAAACGTACATATTTGTACTAAAAGTCTGCGAAAAATGATTTCTCAAGTAAATTTTTGATCCAATATGCGAAAAATAACTTATGTTATGTAGCGATATTATAAATGACTATTATATGGATATTATAAAGAAATCCCACAAATTAATAGACAGGACTCAGGAGATAATACGATGAAAATAATACGGTTAACGAAATACTGAAAGTACAATTCGAGAGAATTGAAAACTGAAGTAGACTGAATAATAAATCGACTAAATCGAATAATAAACTGAATAAATCGACTATGTTCCTATATGGTTTATCTATTAATCAAAGTAGCAACATTGTGATGAATATATAATTAAATCCTTGGAGTTTCTAATATTATTACTACTCTCTTTGAAAATAGGCCCACTTCACTCAGTTGTTAAAACAAAGCATGAAGCATAGTAATTAAAGGTCTATATCGTCTATATCCATGAAGAGACATAAAGTTGATTAACTGAATTCAAATAATTATAAATAAAATTAATATATATATATATATATATAGATATTCATAAGTTTGAGAGCTAAAAGCCCATTTTTTCCAAAACCAAATTCAAGTTGTGTAAATAATGAGACATTTTGTGTTATTTCACGATATTAAATAACAAACATTTATCTAAACTATTTATTCTATTAAGTTCAACACCTTCAACTTAGTTAATATCTGTTGTCAAATTCATTTTTTTTTTTAATAATTATGAGAAATTGAAGCCATATGTACTTCTATGTACGCAAGTCTGACCTATTATTTCATTTCTACATTCAGTTAGCCATCGGCACATACTAACGGCTGCACATTGCACGAGTACTCATCGGGATCCATCCAGAATAATGGCTTATGCGGGTGACCACGATTTGAGTAGTAGTAAGTGAGCTGACCATATATTCTGCATTCTTCCAATTAATTTATTTTTTAGCTACAGAATCGGCTTTCGCTGCTCAGTATAACATTCAACAAATTATACAGCATCCAGGTTACATATCCAACTCCGCAGCAGTTGCTAATGACATCGCGCTATTGGTTACCAGTCGAATTATCGAATGGTCCCGAGGCGTTGGACCGGTTTGCCTGCCATATCGACAATCGTTAGTTGCTTCATATGTATTTTACTACTCGTATATAGTTATATTAATACTTTGTGATTTCTTCCTCAGAGCGGAGTCTTTTACGTATTTATATGTTAATGTTGCTGGTTGGGGTACACTTACCTTCGCCGGCTCGAAGTCCAATACTTTGCAGAAGGCAGAGCTACTTACGATGGACAATCGGGCCTGCCAAATACAATACAATTCCACCATTTTACCTTCGCAGATCTGCACTTATGACTACAGCGGTACGGGAAGAGACTCCTGCCAGTATGACTCCGGTGGTCCAGTAATACAGAAGCAGACACGCATGTACCTCATAGGCATCATAAGTTTCGGACGTACTTGTGGCACTCGTTATGCCGTCGGCGTCAATACTAGAATCACCGCATTTTTGAACTGGATTTGGAGCTATGTGGGTGGAAACAATATTTGTGTTATTTAATGAAAAAATATTATCATAATAAAAGCGCAGGGAGCACAAAGGATTATTTCTCATTTTTCTTTTTTTTTTTATTATTTAAAAATAAATTAACTTCAGTGTAATTTAGGCACATTTTATGGTTTATAATATTTTGCACTTTCTTTGATAAGAAACTATTTTTCTTTAGTCTGACTAAGTTGCCTAGCCTTGTTGACAAAAGTCTTAATTTGCATTTAAATTGAAAAGCCTATGTCCTTGGAGTGGCAAAAGTCTTAGTGTTAACTGGAAAAGTATTCATTCTTCATTCAAATGTACGCATTTTATTCTGATATACACGTAACTGAGATGTTCGGGCAGGACTTGTACGACGAATTTCTGCTTCTATATCTCGAAACTGTGCACAGTTTCCGTAGTCTTCGTGCCAAGTGCCAAGTGTGAAGGAGCATATTTCGTTGGAAATGGAAATTTTATAATTGAATTTATACTGTCACACAAAATTAAATATTAAATTAATTTGATGCTTTCAAAAATAGCTTCATTTTAACGAAGTCATAAACTAAGAATATCTGCAATCTGAATTGCATGCATAATTCTTGACAGCAGTTTTGAATTAAAGCTGGCTTTCCTGTTTCAGCTGTTGGAGAGTCCAAGTGAAACCTAATCTCTTACAATTTGTCGCAAATTTCAAACTGACGAATTGGATGTTGATAGAAATAGTATAATTCTGGCCTATGCTCTTGCATAAAACGGTGTGATTAATGAAAATACATGAGAAAGTAGTAATTGAAATTATAAAAATAAAGTAAAAGATGCAATACTTCTTAAATGAGAGCAATGTCACGAGTGGACCCTATTAATATTCAAGCTTACCGAATACAAATATAAAATAAACTACAGTTCATACTAAAACTACCTTATATCCTCATAACTTATATAAAAGTTCCTTAAGAGAGAGAGAGAGAGAGAGAGAGA